>NC_134531.1:129233254-129536284 GCF_050624435.1 Tenrec ecaudatus
CAGCATTAAAAAGCATGGATGATCACATGAAACACGTTTCATGGGAAGAGTAGGAAGGAGTTAGGTTAAGTGAGGTAAGCCATGAGTTCCTTGAGGTAAGTATAATCAGCATGGCAGGAATAGAAGAAAAGACACTTATCTTACAATGTACGGGTGGAAGCATAGGCAGCTGGGGGGAGGTCAGAGGTACATGTGGATCCAACATAAAGAAGGGGGAAGGGGAAAGGAGGAGGGAGAATGGGGGTGGGTAGAAACTGAGAGGATGACTTGGGGGGAACAGGGCACTAACCCACCCAGGGGGAGAGTATTGGTTGTGTCTCCACAGAACTGGAACGTGCATACAGACTCCACCATGGTGCGCCAAACCAGGGGGCAACATAACACGTGGAGGGATGCATGCAAAGCCTGGACTACAGAGCTGGTCCCAACCAGAACCACCTTGACCCCCACCCTGGAAGTTTGTGCCTCAGAGAATGACACTAGACCTTCTGGTGGGGGAAAGGAACTGACTTACCATTCGGATACGGAAGCAAACCAAGAAGGAAAAAGAGAAAGGGACAGTTGGCCTAGACTCCATATAAACACACGAAGCCCAGAGGATGAGGTTCCTGCATGGAGCTGCTAAGGCACAGAGAGGACTGTGGGGCTACCAACAGCTCAAGACATGTTGTCCCCTAACTGGAGCATACAGCGACAGGGGACAATAATGGGGACACATGATGGGGAGAGAGTGTAGGAATGAAGCATAACAGAACAGCAATTGGAGTAAAGCTGAGCCACAGTGCCCCTGACGTGCCCCAAGAATGGACTTTGGGTGAGGGGCAGCCTCTTGATCTCCCTCAGGACCAGTGGGGTGGGTCTCATAGGGCCCTGCAAACAGATCTGGACCTATGTAGGGTTTTTTTCTCCCTTTTTTTCTTTTCTTTCCCCTCTCATGTTTTTCTCTTTCCTTGTCTTTATTCAACCATATGTTTTCTTATTGTTTGGACTAGAACATTGATGGCTTGCCTAATTATATGGGTTGGACATGGGAGGGAAGCTCAGGAAAAATACAATGGGGCCCATGGCCCTGGAAGGTAGAGGGGGAAGAAGGAGGTGGGGAGAAGGGAGTGGTGAACGATGGCATCATGGACAGGGGAACAACTAGGGAAGTGGAACCAGCATCTAGCAGAGTGTAGAGAGCAACACCAAGCAGTGGAGAGGAAGCACTAAGAGGTGGAAGAAGGGGGAAAGTGGTGGGACAGGAGGAGGCACTATGGAGGAGTTCTTAAATCAAATTATTCATGTTACCTAATAGAGTCATGACTCTCCACCTTCTACTTCAAGCTTATACCTCAGTTTGGATCTTCAGACTAGTATTGCTTGATTGCATAATAAGAATGAAAGCTTTGTACATCCCAATGTAGCCACCAATCTTCTTGTCCTCACTAAGTTTTATCTGCAGCCTATCTCTAAATCATCAACCGATCCCTGCAATTGCTCATGCTAAGCTTCTGTCTTTCCTTCCCCCTTCATATCTAATTTGACAGGGAATTCTATAGGATTCGATCCTTCAGTTTCATCCTGAAGTTGACCACTGGTCACCATTTCCCTCACAATCCACTGGTCCAAACTGCTGTCATCTCTTATGAACTGGCCTTCCATTTGGTCTCACTACTTCTGCATTTGATGTTCCTCATTTGGTTTTCAACATAGCAGCCATAATAATCCCTTTTAAAATACAAATGACATGTCAAACTATACAAATGGGTCTTCTTTGTACTAGATTAAGAGGTGAAATTATTAAAATGGTATGAAGGACTTAGCCTCACCCCCTAGTACCAATTTCGTCTCATCTCCTAGTCTCTATCTGAAACTCTTTGTGTATCAACTTGGCCTTTTTAGTGCCCTAAGTATGCTTTACTTTCCACTTCACTATTTGGGGAACTCACAGGGGCATTAACTTTATGAGTTAGTTGGTATTCCCTAAAACAATTTTGCTTTATGACTTGTTTTTTCACTTCATTTAAGTGTTTTCTCAAATGTTACCCAATTGATGTCCTCACTGGCCAGCTGATTTTGAACCATTCTTCTTAATTCACTTCTTGCTCTGAATTATTTTTCTCTATAAAACTTATCATTATCCAATATAATACACAATTTACTTATTTACTATGTTCCTTGTGAGTTTCCATTTAGGAAAATGTAAGTTCCACGAGGGCAAGCATCTCTTTAATGAAATATGCTAGTCATTGTAGTATCCTAGTCATTGTAGTAGCCTAGTCATTGTAGTAGCCTAGTCATTGTAGTACCCTAGTCATTGTAGTATCCTAGTCATTGTAGTATCCTTAGTGCCTAGGACAGTTCTTGGAACCTAGGAATGCAACAAATATTTGGTGAGTAGCTGGATTACAACATTGTGATTATAAGAAATAAAATAGTCAATACATAAATGTGCATTTTATATGCAATTATATATGGAAATAAAGGCTATCAGAGAAAATTTTGGGTAGCTATATAATTATTTCAATGGTTTGGAATTGATTTAAGAGCCAGCTTGCAAGTCATTAATAATGTCAATGTAATTACTTTATGGTTACAGCTCATTTTGGACCCCAAATCAAATTACCCATCTTGAACACAACCTTATTCATCAGATGTGGCTCTAGTAATGATGCTCTGATAACTGCCATTTATTATTTTCAATAATCTTTTCCCTTAGTCATAATCTTTCATTTGCAAGAAGCCAGTATACACTTAAAATGTTGACACTATAGAACTTGCTTATTATTAATTCACTATGTGTATATACTTATTTTTCCCCTTATTGATCCTGAAAAAAAAAAAGATGTTGGACTTTTATTTTACCTGCGGGGTGATTGAGTTTCGGGATCAAAGCACAAATAATAGGAAATCCATTTTCTTCATTTTTGGCTTAAAAACTTCAATGTGTTGAAGACTTTATGTAAGGCAGGCTTTGGTACCATTGCAGAAGCAGAGAGAAGACGACAAAGCAAGTGACCATGTTTGGAATTTCTTGAGCAGAGTAGAGTATGTCATTATGGCTGCTGCTCTGCATCAAGAAAATGATAGGAATTTGGGAAACAATGGCTATTTGGGACTTCTAGGGCCAGTCTGTAGAGAAGAGGGATATCCTACAAGGGTACAGGGTGTCTCACTAAACTCAATGGAAGTAAATAAAGTTGGGCCTCATGAAGGACTAGAATACGGAAGCATAAAGTCTGTCTGAAACTAAAGATAATGGTAATTCCATCATTGTTATGAAACTTACACTTATTTTTTTTGGAAAAGAGTTTTGCCTGCCCTATATATGTGTGAGTTCTTCAAAACTGGATGTCCATCGCTTCCCATTCCAAGAGACACTGCATGAGACAGTCAGTGTTATGCCAGCATCAGGTGGAACCCACGAATCACTCCAAGGTAGAAAGATAGGGCTGTCCACCCTGGCAAAGATTTAAAGTCCCAGAAACCCAAAGGTTTGGGTTCATGCCATAGAGTTGCTGTGAGTTGGAATTAACTAAGTGACTCTGAGTTTGATTTTGGTTTATTCTTCAGGAGAGATATTAGAGCAGAGGAGGAAATTTAGTACCCGCAACAAGGCTATGACTATTTATCTGTATCTTGGCTAGAAAACTACACTGCTATTGAGTTTATGCCGACTCATAATGACCTTACAGTACAGAGTAGAACTGCCTCTTGTCCCACTATGATGTTGTGCCTTCATTTGGGTTTCAGTAATTCCTCTCGGTTACATTGCCCTTGATCATGCCTGCCCTGGCCTCCTACACCCTCCTTGCCATTGTTTTGAGATCACTTGTTATTCCCTTGTCCCTTGGAACACTTCCTTTCCCCAGCTTCCCCCTCTCCTGTGTCCCCGCCAGAACCATCAGTCCTGTTGTTTTCTCCTCAGTATTGTTTATCCTGCCTATCTTATCTAGATATCTATGCAGAGACAATAATAAGCACAAAAAACAAGACAGAGCAAAACAAAGCAAGAAAAGAAAAGAAAACAACAAAAAACAATGACATAAAAAAAGAAAAGCCGATAAATATTTCTAGGTCTGTTTGTTGATTTTAGGAGTATTTTCTGGTCGGGTCTGATGGGGTGCCATGCCCTGACCCCAAAGTCTATTTTAGGTATTCCCCAGGGAGTTCATTGCTCTGCTCTCTTTGCTGCTCTGTTGCACGACCTTAGTGTTTCACCTCGATGTGGAGGGGTCATATCAGGCACAATTCCTACAATGTGTCTCCAGTGTTGTCCCCATAGCGCTATGGGTCAATGAGGGATGTTGTGTTTCATGGTGGGGCCGGCCCTCTGGTTCTCTCTGTGCATTGGTTGGTGAGCCAGGATGTGCCCCTCTCTCTCTTTGCCCTGCTTCATTTGCTCCTGTGTGCTCTGATCAGACATGTTCCTCTCCCTGAGTTTAGCTTCAGTGCTGTCCTCTGAAGTGAATTCTTTGGGGTGGGGGGGTTGTCCATGTAGTTGGAATTGGGGCTGTCCCTCTACCTCTTTATTGGTTTCCTGCTTCATGCAAGAAAAAAATCTTATCTTTGTTCTAGAAAATGAAAACAAACAGCGATGTACTTATTCCAGCCAATCCACACACACACGCACACACACACACACACACACACGCACACACAATTGTGATGTCAACAAATGTTTATAACAATTCTCATTCTATAAAAGTTGCTTAGTGACACTGATTATATTCTTAACAATGTGCAAACATACTCACTATTGTTTCTTCTGTTTTTCTCTTTTGTTTCTTCTATTAATACTAGTCTAGTTATTCATACAGGTGATTTTTTTAAAGGCGTATAGCTGATGGTGCTAACTATGAAGTGGGTTATTCAAACCCACCAGCTGGTCCACCAGAGAAAGGTGAGGTAGTCTCCTCCTTTAAAGATTTATAGCCTCAGAAACTCTATATAGTGATGCTATGCATTGGAGTCAATTTGATGGCAGTGGGTTTGGTTTCTTGGTTTGGATGGTACATATAGGTGGCATTCTTGATTTTTATTTATTTATTTAAGCAGTTTTATTAGCATACAATTCATGGGTATTTTTATTTTTTAAGTTGGTATGTAGCTACAAGGTGACCTGAGGAGCTAGTTTTCAATCAATACTTGAACAGTAAGACAGGGTAGTACTCTTGAGAAATCCTCTAGTCTTTATTTTTAGGATATTCGGTCCCATATTTTTCCCCATTCCAGCAGGGCCCATCGATTGTGGACCTGGTTGGGATGATCATTACTCCCTACTCTTAGGTTCAACGAGGCTGTGGTTTCTGCACTATTTTCTTATAGACTGCTATCTTGTTTGCATTTCTGATATCCTTCCATCTCTTTCACTCTTGATGAGCACCACATAGTTGTATGTCTTTTTGGGGGAGGGAGGATTTTTGAAATAGAAAAAGACTTTCTACAAAGTTAAATGGAATTATTGTGAATTTTTAAAATTTGGCAGGTGGAGAACACAGATTGTAAGGTTTTTAAACAAATAAGAGAACATTTGTTTTAAGATAGAACCCAGTTTGCACCCCAGCCCATCCATCTATACTTCAATCAATCAATCACAATCACTCCAGGATTCCTACAGAGAAATTATGTTTAGTACTAGATGAATTTTAATGACTCCAATAGTTCTATTTCTGTGTTTCTTGAGAGCATATCATGGGCTGAAACTTTGCCTTTTCTCTGAAAAAAGTTACATGTTTGCCTATTTCTGTCTCAATGTCATTTGAGTAGCCAGCCATCATTAATAACCTTTCCTAACAATTACCAGTTTGAGGTGTAAATTATGGATTTACTTAGGCCTTTAGTTTTTATACACTTGGAAATATAAATGTAGAAGAGCTATAACAAATTATTAGGAGCACTAGTGGGTTAGGCATTGGTTAGCTACTAACTGTGAGATTGGCAGTGTGAACTCATGAGCCAATCTGAGGAAAAAAGATGAGGCTATATGGCAGTTACATTTATGTCAACTTGATGATACCAGAATGGAAGTAGGGGTGGAGTCCAACCTATCAATCCGGTGGTGGTCTGTTGATGTCTCTTTGGGGGTGTGGCCTTTTACATAAAAGAGATCTAGCAGAGATGATTTTTCTTTTGCCTCCTTCACCTGCTTGCTGCTGCCACCGTGTCTGCCTTAAGGGCAGCCCCATGGAGACCACTGACCCACAAGATCCTGCAGCATTTTTGACAGATCTGTAATAGGCTTTGCAAGTATGAAGTGAAAGACAAGAAACAATCAAAGAATTGTCTACTAAGTGATGGAAACTTTCCAGTTAGAGTAAAGCGGGTTGTTTGTGAACAGGTCAGAGCAACATTTTTATTAAATGTTCTAAACATTTGCTTGTTGACATTCTGGTGGTCCAAAGAATGATTACACCTTCTTGTGGCAATGGTTGCCAAAGCTTTAGCACAAAACTACCCTGAGAAATTTTCACCCAGATTACTCCACCACAACAATGCTTCAGTTGTGGTGGTTGTTCTATACTGTGATAGTTCAGTGTTATGTCACCTTAATGGTATCTGTGTCGAGGTAGGGGTTGAGGCCAACTTGTCAACTGAGTTGTAGCCTGGTTTTGCCTTCTTGGGGGTGATGTGCCTTTTATAAGAGAGATTGTAAGAAATTCTCTCTCTTTTGTCCTCCCCCTACTGTTTGAGCAGATTCTGTCTGCCTCCAGGGATGCCCTATGTGAGCTGCCCACCTGGGAGTTGTGGCACCCTGCCATGTTTCTACTGACTTTGGCTCCTCTAATACACAGCAGGATGGCATCCCAGGCAATTGTGTTCATAATTGCTCACAGGTGAATGCAATCAGTGCTTTCTTCCTCCATCCTTTTGCCAGACCCTTTTAGGAAAAGGTAGTTTGGTGGTAGGGAGTTAGAGAACTTGGCTAGAAGAGTCACATTAAATAATTCACTGCCCCTGCGCTATCCGTAGTTTGTTATGGTCCACTCAGATTTTGCCTTTACATAGTCAATAAAACAGAACTCAACATCTTTCTGGTGTTCTCTCTTTTTATGTAAGACGAATCTGACATCACCAATGATATCCCTTTTTCCACATCTTCTCAATCCACTCTGAACTTCTGGCAACTCCAAGACAGTGTATTGCTGCAACTGTTGTTGGAATTATCTTCAGCAAAATTTCACTTGCCTGTGAGATTAATGACATTGTTTTATAATTTGAACATTCTGTTTGGTCATATTTCTTTGGATTGGGTAGAAATATGGATCTCTTCCTGTGAGTTGGCCAGGTAGCTGTTATCCAGGTTTCTTGGCTGTGAGTGAGTGTCTCCAGTGCTTGCTTCATCAACCTGTTGAAACTTTTCAGTTGCTATTCCATCAGTTGTTGGAGTCGTGTTTTCAGCTACTACCTTCAGGGTGGCGTGGACTTCTTCCCTCAGTATCACTTACTGTCTTAGAAACCCTATAGAGGGTTGTTTTGGGTGTGAATTAACTCAGTTGCAGTAGCTAGTGATTAAGCTAAGTATGGAGGAGAGAATGAAAAGCCTTGTATTACACAGTTCCTTCTCTATTCAGGAGAAGGTGCTAGAAGCTGTGTTGGATGTTACCGGAAGTCACTCTATACCCGTCACAGTGTTTACATACTGTCAGTTAGTATTTTGTGCAATGGATTCATAGAACAGCTATAATTCTCTTCATTTGTGCATAAGAGAAAAGTAGCTTGAAATATGCTCTTTTTTTACAGTGACTTGTGTTGTTATAAAACCCAATATAAGGTTGTGAAACTAGTTCTACAAAGATCAGGATGGAAGAAAACATTCTGTATTTGTTCGAGTAAATTAGATGTGTGACCATTGTGTGTGTAAACACATTCACACATTCTCTAAGCGCACATATCTAAGACAATCTGTCACATTTAGTATTTCGTTTGAAAATACACATATATGTAAAAATAAAGTACATTCTCTAGCTTTGCATTTTAACTATCTTGTGGAGGTAATTGTTCTGTGCATAATAGTTATCATGATTGGGAGACTTTGCTGAGGTTTAAGAAATTTTTAGTGCCAATTCTAATTTGCTTAGTTCATTTATTTTGCACCTAAGTTGTAAATTAATCAATGCTGGTAACATCAATTTAGTTGTAATTAATCTTAAAGGGAGGCATAAGCAGTCACACTGGAGTCAGCCACACTAAATGTCTTATCTGATTGCTCTTGGTATAATTTTCCAGCACTTTGATGGATATACAAAGCAAGATACTTTTGAGGTTTCCAGGAACATTCATATTATATTTGGAAATGTCTTAAAGCAATGTAAATATATAGTTGATTGCTGCTCTACTTGACTGTTATGTATATAGATATTTTGTTCTATATGCTTTGCAAATAGATCTTATACATACCAACTCATCAAAACACACACTTTGGATAATTGACATATTTATATTTTTAAATCAATTGAAACTAAAAATGGATTTTTTATTGGAGAATTGGCTATATGTTCAAGGTCAGAGGAAAGTGGATCCCAAACAAATAGGAAGTATTGATATTTCTTATACTTGTACAGTTTCTATCTATATACACATATAAGGGACACTGTAATTTATTAGCCATTGACAAAAATATTGATAATTGTGACATTATAGTCAGGATGTATAGTAGAATACATATATTTTCTTAGCTCTAACAGAATTTTAGGCGATTTATGGAAAACGATGCACTGGTGTAAGTAAAGCAATACATTAAACCACTGTATTTTACAACCTCCATAAATTATGTCGATGAGTCCTTATCCATTGGCTTGAGTCATTCATTGTTTTAGGATGAGGACAGATCTCCCTTAAAAATAGAGAAATCATTATTTAGCATCATCAATCTATGCTTTTCAGACCACAACAAAATAATAGTCTTGAAACCTGGACTTTGCATTTCTTCTCCTGAAAGCTAACAGAAGGTCAATGTTGCATGCTTTCTTCTGTTCTCCCTGGCACGTTGGTTGATCGGGGTTTGTGCTGAAGGGTGGGCTAGAGTTCATGATCTGTGTCTGGCCCTGTGGGTATGGCACTGGCACCCACACAGAGGTTTGTGGTCCCTTCCATGACTCTAATTTCAGGATCTCTCTGCCTTATAGTTTTCTCAATCCTACCTCATTCTCCTTAGATTCACAAGTAGATATTGCTGTTTACTATCTTCCCATCAGAGCACACAGAAAAATCTGGATCCTTACCATGCTGTAACTAATCTAGGGGATACTGACAATGGAATCTTAAGCTCACATATCTTAAGTTCCTGTTGCTTGTCTACTATGATGATCATGAGGTTTCTGTGGATGCTTAGAAACTGAACTAAACTAAATGGAGCCAAATCAAACCAGACCAGGAAATCTGACCCAGAATTTCCAGACTCTAATCGAAATGTTTCTACTTATCTCCTTGGGGTTTTGGCCTCAAGAACATTAAGAATACTCATTTCAAAATTTTATTCTTTTCATTTCCTGGTACGTCCCCAACCCCCGGGATTTCCCATTTCACATACTTCCATGTATCTTTGACATGGATAATAGTAAAGCTTTATGATCTGAATTTCTCAGAGTTGAAACTTAATATGTAAAGAGATATTTCAGTATTTAGAAAAGTTTATTTATTTATTTTATTATTTTCTGCATCAAGTCACTAATTTGGAAGTGTTATTCAAGAAGTACCCTTAAATAAAAATGAGAATCCTTCGTAGCTTACTTCCTTGAGGGAAAAGATACACTTTAAATTTTAACAAAGACACACATTGGGAGGCAAATTAAGGCAAATGTTTTACGCAGATGAGTCAAGTCCTAAACCTGTTTCCACAGAGACAAGCCTCTAGTGCCTTATCAATACATACCCAGAGGTTCTCTGCTCCTTTATATGTATGTATTTCTGAGTAGGTGTGTTTTCCCTTAAACACAATCTGTAGTGTCCTATGCTCTGATAACACAAGTGTTAAATGCTCTGCTCCTGTGATAGTTAGATTTTATGTCAAGTTGGTTGGTCCAAGGTTCTCAGTGGTTTGGCAGTTGAGACCTAGTAGTGACCCTTCATGGTGTGACCTAACACAATGTAATCAACTCCATATTGGGATCTGCTTGAACAGCCAAGCAGTGGTAACAAGGCCCAGGTAGAATGCAAACCCGTTACTCAGACCACTACCGCTTCTCTGTCAGTTTGTGATACTCTGACGGCTTGTGTGTTGTGATACTGGAAGCTATGTTACTGGCATTTCAAACACCAGCAGAGCCACATAAACTGAGCAGGTTTCAGCATAACTTCCAGATGAAGAATAGAATAGGAAGGAACAAAAAATAGGCTGGTGATTTCAGAGGATTTAACCACAGAAAGCATTATGGAGTTCAACAAGATCTTGTTGGATGTGGAAAAATCTCATGAGTAGAATACCATCTAATATCATGTCAGAGATGAGCCTCTCAAAATATGACTGAGGAAGTGCTGCCTCCTCAAAGTAGAGTTGACCACCATGACATGGATGACTTTCTGTATGTCTTTAGGACTTTCATTTGAGATGCACCTCAACATGAGAAGAAACAGCTGCAAAAATCTACTATTAATCCAAACTTAGAATGTATGAAGTATGAATGTAGGAATATTGGAAGTCAATAAATGTGAAATGGAATGCAAAAATGGATGTCCGAGGTATTAGTAAGCTGAAATGGCCTGGTACTGGCCATTTTGAATCACAGTCACATGGTGTGCTATGCCAGGAATGACAAGTTCAGGAGGAATCGTGGTCACTCATTTAAAAAAAAAAACAACAAAAAATGACATTTCAAGATCTATCTTTAAGTACAATATTGTTTGTTGTAGGATAATATCTATCTAAATAGAAGAAAATCCAATCAGTACAACTGTTCTTCAAATTTGTGAGCCAAACACTAACGCTAGTAATGCAGACTATGAAGAATTCTAACAGTGTCTTCACTTTGAAGTTGACCAAGCATGCAATCAGGATGCATTGGGAATGGATGGTGATTGGGATGCACAAGTTGGAAACAGAGAGGAAGGAGTAGTAGTGGGAGCGTATGTTCTTAGTGACGGAAACAAGCCTGGAGTTCGCAAGCTAGAATTTTACAAGACCAACAACGTCTTCATAGGAAATACCTTTTTGTCAACAATGCGAATGATTACTATCCATATGGACTTCTCCAGGTGAAATACGCAGAAATCAAATAGACTCCGTATGTGAGAAGAGACATGGAGACAATTAATATCAGCGGCTAAAACCAGGCCAGGGGCCAACTGTGGAAAAGACAATAAATTGCTTATAGGTTAGTTTAAGCTGGCACCGAGGAAAATGAACACAGTGCTCTCACCAATGACCTGAAATATAAGAAAAATTGTGAGGAAGCGCAGGCCTGGGAAGGAGTTTGTTCTGTTGTACGTAGGGTTTCCATGAGTCAGACCCAACCCAAGGTCACCTAACAAGACATATTTAGCTTACAGCCCTGAGGCTATGGAAAAGAAGTTTCTTCAGGGATGTGGCTGATTCCTACACGAGTGAACCCTGTGAGAACACTGATTGCTTTTCATTGGGTCTGAATTGAGGATGTGGCTCACGGAGCTCTGGTTCTTTAGACTTGAGCCAGCAGTCTGTCATATTGCCAACTCTTGGCATCATCAACAACATGCCGTCTGACTTGGATCCATCCACTTCTCCAGTCACAACTCTGGCCTGCTGACCTTGCCTTCAACCACTTCTGCGGCTGATTATCAGCCTCTGGTTTGCCTTACAATCTTGGCTTTATCAGGCTCTGAAGCCTCATGAGTCAGGGAAAGTTTCCAGCTTAAACAGCAACTCACAGAACTTGTGCCCACTTCTACAGCTGTGTGAGGCATTTTGCTGAAATAAATTTTTATCGATCTATCTGTGGTACCTACATAATCTGTTGTCAATTTGAGACTATTACAAGTGAAGGGGTGGAGTTTAGCCTGTCAATCAGATCGCAGCTTGATGACCTCATATGGAGGACATAACATTGAGAATAACAGAGCTTAGGAGATAAATAGATCACTAGAGGCAGGACACACACACACACACACACACACACACACACACACACAGACTCCTTGCAAGACATTTCTGTTGAGCAGACACATGGAACTACATTAGAGCCCTGGAGCTGAAGGAGCCACATGGAGATCCCTACCAGCACTGAGATGCTTCCACTGCCACTGGATTTGGGAGACTTTCCACCCACTGGGTGTGATCTTCTTGCATTTGGAGTCATTGCATGTGTTGCAAGATTCTGAAGAGGAATTTATAGATTGTTATTGGACATATGGGCTAATATTGGACTTATTGATTTGATCTGGATTGGATTGGGATATTTTCTTAATGTAAAATTACTCTCTGATATAGTTTTCTCTTACACACATGAGTGTCTATCAATTTGTTTCTCAAGTCTACATGGACTAACACTCTATCATCCATCGATCTATCTAACTATCATCTATCTATCTATCTATCTATCTGTCTATCTATCATCTATTCCCAGTCAATCTATCATCTACTTATATCACTGGTAGTGCTTCTCTAGAGAACCCAGCTGCTAACTGAAAGGTTGGCAGTTTGAACCCACTCAGGGACTCTTAGGAGACAATACCTGGCAATCTGCTTGCATTACATTTACATGCACCTAACCTGCAGTGCAGCTCTGCTTGGCCACATGGGGTTTCTCTGAGTTAGAATCGACTTGACAGCACCCAGCAACAGCAACAATGGGCCCATTTTTCATATCTTTCACGTATCACTTTATATATCTTTATCAATTCACTTCAATATTGCACTTTGCAATGATTGCACATTACTTAAATATGAGAGAATAACCTAGTTTATTTATCCAAATACCTATTTAAAAAAAAAATTTTGTTTTTCTTATCCAAAATACTGTAATGAGTAGCCCTTGACTTGTGTTATTTTGAACATATGCAAGTAAATCTGTAGAATGCATTTCCAGAAGTAAAATTTATAGACCAAATATATATTTTTATTTTGTCAGATAGGCTAATTTTTTGCAAAAAATTATTCTGACTCACATTTACACCATTGAGAATAAATGTGCTTTCGTGTGAAAATGGCATGGAGGCCCTAGGAGACCTCCTCGGGCTTCACTATTGGCATGAGACAGAAGTCAGACATGGCTCCTCCTTCTCTCCTTTCCCTGTTCTGATACCAACTGTGCCTCTCGGGGCATCCTGCTTCTTTCTCTCTTGGGTTCGAGAATGCCTTCCAATGGCCACATAGACCAAACACAATGACGGAGTGGAAGTGAGGCCTGTAGGGACGTCAAAATGTTTGGTTTAAAGTCAGCGAGCAGTAAGGATACTGTCATTGGTCCACAGCAACACCTCTCCTCAGCCAGTGGTCACTCTACTTCTGTGTCTTCCGATCTCTGTCTCCGTGGGCTAGGAAGCTCCCTGGCTGCTTTGCAGCACAGTTTCATAGTCGGCACCTCTCTCTGTTCCGTCTCATGTCCTCCTCGCCTCAGTCTCCAGTCTCAGCTGGCCCTTTGCTCTGTCTACTGATTTCTGTCCTGCCGCCTCTCCTGACTCTCCACCACTTCAGACGGAGATCTCAAACATGCTCTTCATCCAATGGTTATGGGATTTCTTTCTCTGCTTTTGAGATGGCTCTTATACACGATGGAGGTGCGGCTTTTATTTCCCAACAGACCAGATCCCTAAGGAAACAGGGTGATTAGTTGGTTACACCTTTTGGTAAGGTGGAGGCTCAAAATATATCCCACCTTAATCCTGTCAGTAGAGTACCTATGAACTCCATCCTAAAACCACAGGCATAGAAGCCAGAATTTATAGTATATCATATAAGGATTATGGCTAGGCGAGCCATATTAGTTGACTTCATTTCATTAAGCCAACAGAGTGTGATAATATCGCTTAGATATTTGCCAGTGAGAGTTGAAAAATCTTTCTTGTTATTTCTCTTACTAGGAGTGGGGTAGAACATGTATACATTTTAAAAATCCTTTTTATTTCTGCTCTTTTTATCCATGATCCATTTTAATTTTTATTCAATGGCTGCTCTTTTGACCTTTTGAAACTCTTTATAAGTTAATATTGGTTCTTGATTTGGGATACACAATTTAATTATTATCTTACAAATTACTTGTTTTTCATTTGTCTTGTTTATGGTATATTTTGATAAGTATAAATGCCTCATTATATGGTCAAATTAATCAGTTTTTTTCTTTTGTTTCTTAGGTGTTTTTACTAATCAGAAACACTACTCTATTTTGAGACTATAAAATCATTCTCCCAAGTTACTAGTCCTTCTATTTTGGGGGATTGTATTTTCTTATTTAAGATGGTTATCTAGGTTCTGAGGTTGAGTTCTTTATAGGCACATAAACATACACTTGTTTTGCTTCTCAGGTGTATGTATATAAAGAAAATGTCTCACACAATTGTAAAGGTGGGAAAGTCCAAAAGCCATGGGTCAGGTGCCAGCCCAGAAGCTTCTCTTGACTTTTGTAGCAACAAAGACTGGCGAGCCCAAGATTGACAGGTTGATAGCAGGCTTATGGCTGTAGAGGTAAAGTGACAACTTCCTCAGTCAACACACAGTTCAGCAGGTCACTGGTTCAAGTACAAATGTCACATGCATATGTTGTTGTTGTTGTTAGGTGCCTTTGAGTCTGTTCCAACCCATAGTGACCCTATGTAGGACAGAATGAAGCCCTGTCCGATCCTGTGCCATTCTCACAATTGTTCCCAGGCTTGCGCCCATGGGTGCAGGCATGATTCAATCAATCTCCTTAAGGGCCTTCCTCTCCTTCAGTATCCCTTTACTTTACCAAACACGATGTCGTCTCCAGGGACTGGTCTCTCCTGAAAACATGTCCAAAATATGTAAGACAGTCTCAGCATTCTTGTCTCTAAGGAGCACATGGGGAATACATACTTCGAAGAATGACTTGTTGCTCCTTTTGGTTTTTTGCTGTACTTTGGATATTCTTCTCGATCATCACAATTCAAATGCGTAGACCCTTCTCCAGTCTTCTTTATTCAATGTCCAACTTTCACATGCATGTATTGTTGTTGCTGCTGCTGCTGGGTACTATCCAGTGGGTTCCATGCTCTAGTGGCCCTATGCACAACCAAATGAAACACTGCATGGTCCTATGCTGTTCTCGGAACTGTTCCTATGCCCAAACAGTCATATGTGTCGATTCTTCTCCTTGAGGACTTTATTCTTTTTCACCGCCCCAGCCACCATACTAAGCATTATGTCCTTCTCCATGGACTGGTAGCTCTTGACAACCTATCTCAAGTATGTAAGTCCAAGTCTTGCTATCCTTGCCTCTAAGGAGCCCTCTGGCCATACTTCTTTCAAGACAGATTACTTTGTTCTTTCGGCAACCCATGGTTTTTTCAATATTCTTTGCCAGTGCCACAATTCTGTGTTCTTCCTGATTCAATGTCCAACTTTCACATGCATATGAGGCAATGGAAAATACCATGGCTTGGGTCAGGCATAACTTAGTCATCAAGGTAACATCCTTTCTTTTCAATACTCTGAAGAGGTCTTGTGCAGCACATTTACCTACTGCAACAGGTCTTTTGATCTCTTTACTGCTGCTTCCATGAGCATTGTTTGTGGCTCCAAGAGAGAATCCTTGACAACTTCAAACTCTTTTATCATGATGTTTCCTATTAGCCCAGTAGTGAAGCTCTCGGCCTTCTTTACATTGAGTCATAAACCTTATGGAAGGCTGAAATCATTGATTTTTATCAGCAAGTTCTTCAAGGCTGCCTCCCTTTCAAAAGCAAGGGTGTGTCGGCTGCATAGCACAGCAGGATGTTAATGAGACTGATGCCACATTCTTCATACAATCCAGTTTCTCTGATGATTTGCTCATCATACAAATTGAACACATATGGTGAGAGAATACAATCCTATTGCACACTTTTCCTAATTTTATACCACTTAATATTCCTTTGTTTTGTTCAACTGCCTCTTGATCCATGAACAAGTTTTGAATGAGCACAATGAAGTGTTATGGAATTCCCATTCTTCTCAAGGCTATCCATAGTTTATTATGGTCCACACAGTCGAATCCCTTTGCCTAGTCAATATAACACAAGTAAACATCTTTCTGGTCTTCTCTGCTTTGAGCCAGATCCATCTGACACCAACAATGAGATCCCATGTTCCATGTCCTTTTCTGCATCTGCCCTGAACTTCTGGCAGTATGCTGTCAATGTATTGCTGGCACTGTTATTGAATTTCAACAAAATTTTACTTTGATGAGGTTTATATTATTCTAGAGTTTGAGGATTATATTGGGTGAACTTTCTTTGAAATGAGTACAAGTATGGATCTCTTCCAGTCAGTTGGCCAAGTAGCTATCTTCCAAATTTCCTAACAGAGACAGGTGAGTCCTTCCAGTGCTTTCTTAGTTTGCTTAAACATATGAGTTGGTATTCCATCAGTTCCTGGAGACTTGTTTTGGGCTAATGCTTTCAGTGCTGATTGAACTTCTTCTTTAGCACCATGAGTTCTTGCTCATATGCTACCTTCTAAAGTGATGGAATGTTGACTAGCTCTTTTGATACAGTGAATTTGGGTATTTTTTCCTTCTTTTATTGATGCTTCCTGCATCATTCATTATTTTACCTACAGATACTTTCAAATTGTAACTCATGGCTTGGATTTTTTCTCGAGTTCTTTCGGTTTCAGGTATGCTGTGCATGTTTTCCCTTTTAGTTTTCTAAAACCAGGTCTCTGCACATTTTGTTACATTTAGTGTTGTATTCTCAGGCTTCCCTTTGAAATTTTCTATTCGTCTCTTTGAGTTCATCCTTTCTTCCATTTGCTTTAGCTAATCTATGATTAAGCGCAAGTTTGAAAGTCTGTTCTGATGTTGTACTAGTCTGGAGAGACTAGCGAAACAAATTCATAAACATGTATATGTGTATAGGAAAGAGCTTTGTGTATGAGCAATTGAATATTGAAAAACATCCCAGCTCAGTCCAGATCAAGTCTACAAGCCCCAAATTAGCCCATATGTCTGATACCAATCTATAAAGTCCTCTTGAAATTCACCAAACACATACAATGACACTGAATGCAGGAAGATCACAGGTCAGTGGGTGGCAAGTCTTGTGGATCCAGTGGCGTTGTAAGCATCTCAGTGCTGGCAGGGGTCTTCACCTGGCTCCTTCAGCTCCAGTGCTCTAGCATGGCTCCATGAGTCTTTTCCGCAGGAATTTCTCTTGCAGAGTGTGTGTGTGTGTGTGTGTGTGTGTCCCGTCTCCAACGAGCTATTTATCTCCTTAGTGCAGGGTGCTCATTATGTCATCGTGATCTACTAGTCAATTGCAAATGTAGTGTGGGTAGATTGCATGGCATTAAAAAAATAGTCATAAGCCTATCATCAATCTCGTCACTTAATTAACCTACAGCGCAGCCAATCAGATGCAATCTGAGGTGTCAAACGCATTCACAAACAACTGCACTAAATGCAGCAAAACTGACCAGCTAAGTTATTGCCAATTTTTGGGCCTTGTTTTTTTTTCTCTTAAATGTAAGAAAGAGTACTAAAATGAGTGGGGGAGCTGGACCAAGTAAGAAGACAAAAACATATCACTTTTATACAGAATGGGACATTTTGACACTACAAGCTGACACTCAGCTGAAGTCTAGAGCACATGAACAGTTCTGGAACTTACTCACAGAGAGAAATTCCCCAAACATGAGAAAATGTGCTACCTCCTTGACTGCATTATTCAGCTCTACTTATTTATGTGAGTCAGCCTTTTCCCACATAAAGATCATTAAGTCAATGTACCATTCCACCATGACTGATGATCATTCGGAATGTGCTTGAGGCTGGTTGTCAGCAGCTACTGTCCGGACTGTGCATCCCTGGCTCATTCCATTCAGTGCAACTCATCAGAGTCAACTCAGGTAATGACCAAAAATGTACATAGCTAATTGTGTTGTGTTGTGCAATATGGACTCATGCGGTCATGCAAGGTACATAAGCATGCGTTGTACATATAAGGAATTCTCAATGACTTTATGAATAAATGTAATCAAATAAATATATTTTGCATTTTTATAGTTGGTAGATCATTTTGACTTGATCATTTTATAAGTAGCTCGCATGCTGGAACAGTGTGAGCACCCCTGCCTTAGTGCCTCCAAATGAGGGCATCAAGCTGTGACCCAACTGGCAGGTTAACTTCGTTCGACCCCTTCCCTCTTAATACTCCAATTGACAACAGATTATGTAACTACTGTAGACATCCACTTTGATCTTTTCTTTTTTCCAGTCTTTTTAATGACCTTTCTGCTTTCTCCATGAATGATGGTCTAGATGTCTTCTCACTGCCCATCAGGTCTTCTGTCATTAGTATTCGATGCATTAAATCTGTTCTTGAGATGTCTCAAAATTCAGGTGGGATATGTTCATGGCCATCTTTTGGTTCTCATGGACGTTTTATTTTCTAGCTTTTTCCAGCTTTATCCTAATGTCACATATAAGCAATGGATGATCTGTCCCAAAGAAGCCACTGGCCTGGCTTAGTGCTGAAACTGAGCTGCTGCATGATGCCTTTCCATGGATGTATGGAGTCCATTTAATTTTTGTGTAGTCTAACAGGGGAAGTCCATGTGTGCCTTTTGTGTTATTGAAAAAATTGTATTCACTGTGAGCAAGTGTTGAGTTTGGAAAATTCCATCATGCAAGCTCCAGCTTCATTTCTATCACTAAGACCATATTTCATGCCTATCATTCTTTTTTATTTGTCTCCAATTTTTATATTCCCATCACTAATAATTATCAATGCATCTTGATTGCATATTTGATCAATTTCTGGCTGAAGTCTTTGGTAGAATTCTTTAGTTTCTTCATCATTAGCTTTTGGGGTTGATGCATAAATTAGTGTAACAGTTGTATTGATTGCATTTTCTTGAAGGCAGAGATACATAATCCTATTATGGACAGTATTGTATTTCACGGTGGATTTTGCAATGTCTTTGACAATGAGTGCCACACCATTCCTCTTGATTGTGTTATTCCCAGTGGAGAAATACGAATGATTTCCTGATTTAAAATGACCAACCCCATTCCATTTAAGCTCACTAATGCTTAGGTAATTTATCTTTATGCATTCCATTTAATTTTTCACAAGTTCCAATTTTCCTAGATTCATACTTAAAGCATTCCAAGTTCTGGTCACTAGTAGACTTTTTGAAGCTGTTTTTTCTTCCCTTTAGTTGTGTTCTATCAGCGAATGAAGATTGTGAAGGCTCCACTCCCAACTGACTCATATCACCATGGTCAACTCCACTCCAAGAAATCTGCTCCTTCTTAGTTACATTTTGAGTGCCCTTGGACCCAAGGGATCCATCTTCTGGGTCTTTCTCCGGAAACGCCCTGCTTCTGTTCATTAGGGCTTCAGTATCTGACAATGGTTTGAACCATTGTTTTTCATGGTTCCTTCCTCCAAAGCAGGGAGCCTAGTCTTCTTCATTGTCTGTTCCTAATCCGGAAGCTCCGCTGAAATCTCTTCACTCTGGATGACCCTACTGGCATTTGAAATACCAGTGACGTAGCTTCTAGCATCCGAGAAACACACAAGCCACCACAGTCTGACAACTGACAGACAAGTGTTCTTTTGCTTTTTGTTTTCCTTATTATATTGTATTTTGAATTTAAATGGTAGAAACACAAGACATTATTGTTTTAACTGTCAAATCCTTATAGGTCTCAACTGCAAAACTACTGAGAATCCTGACCCAGCCAAGTTGACACAAAACCTTACCTATCAGGTCATTTTATAACCAGATTTATGGAATGACACAATTTTTCCTTATTTGAAATGCAAATATGTAGTGTAATGTGTGAGGGGCTTCAAAATCTTCATGGGAAACGAAATGAAAAGATTATATAACACATGAAGCCCTTTTGTGTGTTAGGCGCTATCGTATAAGAACATATTTGTTTCTGGAGTTTTGTAATCATCTTATTGACCAGTTTGTATTTCCATTTATGAGTTTCATACCAATTTAAATATTTCTGTAATTAATTTTCAATAAAGTTTTTGTTTATTATATTGTATATTGAAACTAAATAATAGAATAACTAGTGATTAGAACAAATCATACTTAGAAAGAAAAATTGCAAATGGCGGAAATATCCTCAAATAAAATTTATACCACAGAACCAACTTGGAAATTAGTCTCCTACATCTATAACATCACTAAACACTGAGCCTGGCTCATGTCAGAAGTCGTCAGTGGTCTGACAAACATCAGTGTCTAAAGTGACATTTAAGAGTACAGCAACTCTGTAATTGGAAGGCAGTTTTAACAGGTACAATCTTTCAACTCGGAAGCATTTTCCTGATGTTGATTTTCCTACCCGAGTAAGTGACTTAAACTAGTGCCTCTTAATTAGATTAAGTAAGGAGCTGAGAAGTCCAAAGGATTTAGCACAGACATTGATCCTATCTGGAGAACATCAGCCTGAGTCTGACAGATTTTAGGAAACAAGGTCAATCTCAGTACAACGGAATAACACTTAGTAAGGTAAGAAAATGTGGAGCCATCACGGTGCAGTGATTCAGCACTTCATTATTAACCAGACACTCTGGATAAAGGAGAAAGATGCAGTCTTTTGTTTTCTAAAGGTTTCACCCAGGAACACTTCTGAGGCAATTCTACTGTGGCCTATAGGTTGGCTATGAGCTGGAATCAAATCCACAGCAATGGATTTGGGGCTTTTAAAGGTGAGAGAACAGGTGGTTTTACAGCATGGATTAACCATATTACCACTCCCAGCTGCCCTGCAAACAGCCCCCCTTTTAATCCAATACAGCTTTTATTTCATGTTTTCAGTGCAAAGGCATCCACATTCACACACATTTGCACAATACAAATGTGTGCTTTGAGAAAAATTATAAAAATCCTGCTCTTCAAAGAGAGTACCTAGAAACAACATGCTGTTATCATTTTGTGGAGCATTATTTTATAGTGTTCCTATATGAGATTGCTTATCTTTGGTTTATATAGTGGCATTTATATTATTTAGATATTATTACTTGATATTATTACTGAGTTGTGGCACTCACCTCATTAGACCGTGCAATCCCAATTTTGAACATCAGTATTGCATAAACAAATCCCCCAAGTGAAAGGACATCGGTACTTGGTTTTTAACAGAAAAATTTTAGTGTGATCAGAAGCTGGAAGGTACAATAGTTACATAATATTTGATAATATCACATCAAGGTGTTCTTTTCTCTTTTTTTCTTTATTTTGTTAAAAAGATGTTCTTTTTTAAAAGGGATTTTTAAAAAAAGGTATTTTTGAGCTATAACTGCCAAATAAGGTGGGGTTTTGCAATGCACTTTGAAGAGAAAACAGCAAGTTAAATAATAATGTGGTATATATAAACATATAGTAGCTGCCATTGAGACAACAGATTTATGGTGACCTTAAGCAAAAAAGAACAGAAGGTGCCTGGTCTGAGTTATTCTCAAAGTTGACAGCATGTTCAAGTCTCTCATTATGGCTTTTGTGCCCATGAATTTCACCAAAGGTCCCCCTGTCCTATCTGTCCTCCTCTTTTTCACCCATAAACACAATGTCTTCCTTCACTGGTCCAGTTCTTCTGATGACTTGGCAAATGGGAGCAATATAGACAATATTCTATTGTGATACGCAAGTTGTTCCTTGGCTAATTTGTTAAAACAGATTGCCTGCTGTTTCTGCCCAGTCTGTCTTATTCTTGATGCTTTGCTGAGACCTTTCTGCTGTGGATCATCCTGCTGGTATGTGATACATGGAAGTTTTTTCTGGTGTGTATGAGAAAAATATAAAAACCACTAGTTTCTATACAATTAAAGCAGGTTTGAAGTTATGCACAAGTGTCTACTAAAATATCTTGTAACAAGAGTGATATAATAATTTTGACATAATCTGGTAATGTAATAGAGTTTTTAAAATAAAAGTTATATACCATGGCAAACCAATTATATATTGCTTTTAAATTTTAAAAAGCTGAATAAAGACCATCTAGTTGGGAATCAAAAAGATGTACCATAATAATAGAAAATATATCTTTGTCTGTTGTCAAATAAAGTTCAATAATTTTCAATGTAGATATTTTGCATATTGGTACATATTTTAAGTATCAGGAGTGATCATACTGTGGTAGTATTATATGATGCTTAATAATGACAAGATGAAGATCCCCCTTCCTAGGGATCTAGAATATTGTTTATTATTAACCTCTTTGCATATAAAGTTTTGGGAAAGTAAATAATGTTCAAAGAAGGTAAATGAAATATTTTATTATTAGCTAGACAGTGGCTTGAATACTTGTGAGGTGCCCCTGCCTTCCTTCTGCTTGGTTCAATGGACCTGTAGACCCTTGACTGAAAGCACTCTGAATACAAGCTACACTAACTACCTCTACCCCATGGACTCAAGACTCTGAATTCTAGTCAGATGAAAGGTATTTCTGTCAGCCACGCAGGAAGTAGGGCTGAAGCAGAACCCTATAGAGGTTTACCCATGCATCAGTAGTATTTCTTCCATGAGCAAACCTGGCTAAGCAGGGTTTCAACATTCAATTTATGAGATTAGTGTGCCTCTCCTCAGAGGGTAGAATGTCTTGTCCTTCTTGCTCACTGATCCACGAATAAGAATGAGGCGACAGAAAATAAAATATTCCCACTTCTTAGGAGCTCAGTTAAAAAGAAACTTAACAAATAAGCAATTGCACACCACCTATTAAACATACAGAGCAACCATTAGAAGAAAATGGAATTTCAACTTCCACTACTTTTGCACATTTTGGGGGCTGATGAAAATAATAGCGGCAATCATTCCGAGCATGTCTAGGGTTTCCAACCGTCTGTGCCTCAAGAAGAATTTATTTCGTGTGTTTTTAGTTAACTTACACGGAACTTGTCAAAATGTTGACTTGTTCTTCCCCCTACTTGATGTCTCAGAAATCATACACATATTTCAATATATGTTCAAATCTGGGTTTTCCCCTTCACATTTGCATAAGGAAGTCATCATTAGCTAGCAGTAAATAGAACCTGAAAGAACTTCAGTCTGCTTCCAAATGGAGACCTAAGGAAATTCCAAGGAGTTTGAAACTTGGCAAACTCCTTTTCACACACATGGTTACAAAACTTTTTCAGCAAACATCTACAAGAAATGGCCCAAACACATCAAAGTTTTCACAAGCATAAAGAGGTCCTCTTGGATGTGTCAATTCAGAGGGGTTGCATCATATATTTATTATCTTCGATGTATGTACCTTCAACGACAATGCTCAAAAGTCAGCACAAACAGCATCACAATGACCCTGGTGCCCCAGGGTACAGATACCAATTGGCTAATTTTTCCAAAAAGAAGGAAAAATGATCATCTTTAGAACTTTTGGTGACACAGCGACCTATTCTTTTAACCAACACATGTTAAACATATGTATATCTGTTTTAAAGTTCCTACTTGTTTGTAGAACATTCACTCAATGCCACAGAGTCAATTCTGACTCACAGTGACATTATAAGAAAGAGGAACACTGTCCTTTTGAGTTCCCAAGAATTTACATCTTTCCAGGAGTAGACATCTCATCTTTCCCTCGTGGAGCATTGGTGGGTTCAAACTGCTGACCTTGTGGTTTGCAGCTAGGCCACTGGAGCTCCTGTCAGATAGAAATAGGCTAAAAAAAACAAAACCTACCCTTCTCCCTTCAACAGATTGGGTATGATTTCAGAGGAGTAAACTTGAACAAAATTAATATGGATTAACATTTTATCGTCACCACTGTTTTTACAGTGGACTGAAGTTCAGTTAAGTCCAAAGCAATTTTCATGATATTGCGGGCTGTTAGGTACAGAAACCTGGCCTTTTGTGACTGAAGAGAGGGCTCTCGCTATTCAGAGGCTGCAAACTGTGGAAGGTGTTCTGGGGCCAAATCTCATGCTAGGACGAAAGAAACCATTTCATGTCTAAGAATGGTTTGTAGGACGAAGCAGAAGATTCAACATTCAGAGAAATGAATCAATAGGAGCATGAAATAGAAATGAATCAATGGGAACATGAAGTGAAAGTAGATCAATAGAAGCATGAAGCTGGAGGTGTTGGGCCAGTCAACAGAGCAGAGAAATGGTTTGGGAGTAGTGCAGGGAGCGTAGAGAGCAGAGACAGAACAAGCGGTAGAATAAGGGCCAACTGGGGGGAATTTTCATCATCACTGAAGTTCCGCACTGGTTTGGCTGACTTTAGTATTTAACGATCCATTCCTAGAATAACAGAAGGAAACGGTAATCCTACCATTCCAATTTGTTTGTAAATTCCAACTCTCTCATTGTATAACTATCGATCTTGTAACCTACATTGGATGAATAATGTTTCACCTAGCTCTACTCTGTGGTTTACCATAGTAAACTTCTCACCCTCTGTGTGGGCCACCGGAATTCAACTGCCAGCCAATGTACCTCAATGGCCGCCACCGTCCTGTCAGTGGAGGCTTGTGTGTTGCTCATTGCTAATTAGGTTTCAATGGACCTTTCCGGACTAAGGCCAAAGAGTTAGAAAGACGTGGTAAGCCACTTCCAAAGTGTAGTCAGAGAGCAGCATGGGTCCAATTGTCAATCACAGGGCTGCTTTGCCTGGAGGGGTGGCAGTCTCAGTTCTGAGCGGCACTAGGACCTCTCACTTTACTGCTAGACCCACATTCTTTCGACTCCGCCGCATCCCAATCTAATTATTTGTGTCCTATTTCTTTTCTTTCATCATCTTCTTCCTGTTTAATTTTCTTTCATTGCCTCATTTGCTCCCCTTTTAACTCAAGCTTGAAGTAGAAGTGACAAAATGTCACACCCAAAGCTCTGGAATTATTTTCAGAAGATTCACAGCAGAGGCTGTTTGTTTTGTAAAGTTGAGAGTTGACTCTGAGCACATGGGTTCAAAGCTGTGAACCAACCTTGAACCCTGCGAGTCACGAATCTACAAGATGGGACTAAGATGCCAAAGTGGGGGTGGGGGGAAGGTTCACAAGATTTGTTGGACGTCAGTTCTCTTTTTAAAAAGGCCCTTTTGATGAGTTAAGTGTAAATGAGTCAGAAACACACGGATTTTATTTCCCTTGCCATATGCATGGGTTTAAAAATGAATGGAAAAAAGGGCTCAGCACAACATGTTTTGAATTTCATTGGTCTTTTCTTTTCTTGTGATCTCCAGGAGATGGAAGCTGAGGAATGCTGAAGACAACTGAGTCAAAAGCAATCATGAGTTTTAAATATTTACATAACACATGGCAGTTTGTTAGATGAAGCACCAAAAATAGCCCATCTGAGAGCTTCCATTCTGAGGACTTGGATATATTTTTAGTGTTTGACCTGATTATGGTACCAAAGGAAATGTGCACACAGGTGTTTTTCAGAATTGATTGTGTGAGAACCAGAGATGGGGCAGAGAGGGATCCATTGCATTCTAGGGAATGTGATGTGTGAGGACTAGCATATAATTGGGCAACTAGCATTACAGAGATAGTTGTTGCCTTTGTTCAAATTTTTGAAAACTCTCCAAAAAACAAAGCAATGTACAGGCTGCTGATACACTCTTTTATGTGTCTCAGACATTCCGGTCTGTATAGGATAACGCAAGAGGCATTTTGATGATTTCTATCAAGGAAAAAAAATCAACAAATATTTCAGGATTCTTATAATCTGTTTTCATTTTTTTGTACAACTAAAACAACACCAACATCCCCCAAACAAACCTAATAACAAACAAAAAAACCCAAGACAGTGTTCTCAAATCTGTTCCTACTTAGCAACCCCATCCGTATGTTATCGGGTAGAACTGTTGTGATCTCTATGGAAGCAGATCACCAGCAATTTCCACAGAAGCACCTGTGGGGATGTTTAAACCACCAACCTTGAGCTGTGCCGAGGGCTAACTGTGATACTCAGGGATCAGCAACTTGATGGAGCCATTGGGAAATATTCCTTGAATGATTTATGGAAGACCTTTAAAAAAATCTCTGGTTTTGGTATAGAGTACTAGTCTAAATTAGCTACACACTTTTCAAGTTTTTTGTACAGGTGGTACCTGGAAACTCATCTCTTAAAAAAAAAACCCTTATATTTATCCCCTGATTTTCTCAGGAAATTCTAAGGGAAGATACAAGTTTAAGTAAACTGTCTCTGATTAGCTTGTGGTTTGGCTTGAAAAACCCCTAACAAGGTTTAAATCAAACCATTTCAGATGTTAGAATTGGATGCAATAGAAATAAAGCTATGCTTACAATAAAAAAAATGATACATGGCTAGGACAAAAACATTCAACTCTATTAAGTGCCAAGATAGCGTAGTCTCAAAATAATCTACCTGCTTTGGGGGTGCCAGGCCATATTGTGCAGCGCCAGAGTGTTACATGCCACCATCACATCTGTCATTAACTACACCACTCTTTGCTTTTTTGAGTATGCTGTTCTAAGTATTTTCAATGGAAGGAAAACCCGGGCTACATTTCAAAATTTAAATATGGTACATGAAAAGGCTTTGTTCACATTTAATTAAATTACTGTTTACGTGCCATATGTTTAATCAGACATGGCTTCTCTACCAGATGGAGGTAATGGGTAGGAATAAGTATATGGCACTCCCCCCCACCCTTCTTCTTCTAAAGTACCAGGTACAAAATGAAATGATTTTCTAAGTAACGTTATCACAAGGACAAACTTGGATGGCCACCGCTGTGACACAAACCCTGAAATGATTGCCTCATGGCTCATTAACAATCAGAACTGTGAAGATGAAGACAAGACTTAAGTTATTTGTAAGATCCTCAGTGTAACTTTCCTCAGCTACGTGGTTGCCCAGGCTTGCTACAATTGTTTGATTTAATATTTCATGTTAAGCTTAATTATTCATGAAAATAAAGAAAAAGTCAACATTAATTTAACAATGTAACCTTAAATCATGAAAGTGTAAATCCAATGATATCTACTGTAACTTGAACTGTACACAAGTAGATACCTGTAGGACTTCTAGTAGGTTCAAGAGAGGGCTAGCTTTCTTTGTTCTCTCTCCAAGTGAATGTGCCTGCGTGGGCAAGAGCAAGAGACGAGTCATTTGTACCATATGAAGGGAGCATGTGTTTTTCATACTTTTGCTGCTCTGCTGTTATTGCCATATTTTCCGAGTTCAAGTTTCTAATCAGTGGGTGGGAATGTAGACTTCGCGACATTTATTTTGGAAAAGATGTTCTGCTAGAATTTAGTAGTAATCCAAGCCATTTAATTCTAAACTGCGCAGCTGAAATTAACGCTGCGTCCACAGAAGCACTGCTCAAATGGTGTGGCCCAAAGCATTCTGGGGCACGCACAGATAGAAAACTATGCTGCGGCTGCACACGTCTGGAGGAGAAAGTGCAGCAGTCAGCAGGTCAGCTGCTGGCTTCCCTCTAAACACACCATGCAGGCAGAACCTGAGGTTTACCTGAGTTTGCTCCGAGGTATCTGCAGATGTAGTAACCCAGAGGAGCTCCTCTCCTTTCAGCCAGGGGCTTAGTGGAAATACAAGGAGGAGATCTTTGATCTCATAGTAGTGTGGAAATTGGGGTGGGGGTTTCATATACTTTGGATAGAGCATAATCCAAGAGAACAGTGGGAGGTCTCCTTTGGCATGAGAAACATATACCAAGTTTAAATGAAAATGCTACCCTTCTTCCATTTGTGCCAAAGATATAATGAAAGGGTTATATTTACCATCCTGATTTTCCATGAGAGCTTGTCAAGCTAACCTATATCAAGCCCACTGATCTCAAGTGATAGGGTTTCCGAGGCTGCACATCTTCATTGGAGCAGATGACATCATCGTTCTCCCTTGAAGCTGCTGGTGGGTTTGAACTGCCTGCCTTGTAGTTAACAGGCCAATGGCTAACCAACCATGACAACATCAAAACTTGTTGGTGTCTGGATAGGAAGAAGGAATTCTGAAATCACAAGGATGAATCCTTCCCCCCACCCCAACCCCCCAGCATCTGCCAGGTTCCGTATCCTTCCTTTTAGATGTACTCTTTCCTTAAAAGCTCAAAAAATCATGAAGTAGGTATTTATTATGAGTGAATAGTAGAATAAATATGCAATAATAAAATGGATAAAAAATGGATACAGAGAATTTAACTAACTTGACCACAATGATGCAATGCTAAATTGAAGACAAAGTCTACTTTACATGTCTGGCCTCACTTTTACATCTCATGAAACTTCCCTCTTCTTCTTTTTTGATGTAGTTTGCACTGCCAGCTAAGGATAGTAATCAACTCAATGGCCATCAGTTTTAATGTACTAAATACTTAATAAATTCTTATCAGAATTTTTGGAGTGAATTAAACTCTCCCCCATGACCGTCAATTGTAATGGAGTGCGAGCACACTTAGTGGTCTGGCTGTGTTAGGCATTCAAGCGCTAACCAAAAGATCTGCGGTTTGAACTCACATCGACTCTATGGGGGAAAAGCTGTGTTAGCCAACTTCCGTAAGATTCCAGTCTTACAAACCCTATGAGACAATTCTACTCTGCCATCTAGGGTGCCTATAAGTCAGACTTGACTGAACAGCAATGGGGTTGCTTGTTTCTGTAGTGGATTTTCTGAGGACTTTGACAGTACCATCCATGAGGGCAGCCACTGTGTCTTTTCTTCTTGTCACTTATAGTGTCTAGCACGCTGCCTGGTACGTTCCTGCGTTTATTGAGCATGAATGCACAAGCAGAAGGATGCTGAGGGAAGCTCTGACTACAGGGATGGAAAATGCCTTTCCACCACACTAGATCCAGGACTAGATCCAGTATTTGATCTTCTTGGCAAATTAAGAGACTAGTTGAAATGTCATGTTTTCTGGATTTTCCTATAGGCATATACACATGCAATCCTGAGTGATTCTATTTGAATTTTATCATACTTCAAAACCTTATCATGATTCTAACAAATGAAATATGGGAGATTAACATTGTTGAAAGTTCCATTGAGAGAATTCAATGACTCCCCAAATATTATCCATAGCTTCATATTCTTAAAGACATATGCAATGTAAAATTACTATAAATTAGGAAGTCAGTAAGCAAGACATAAGAAGAATCAATGCATTTGAATTATGATGCTGGTGAAGAAGATTGACAACAAATCCGTTTGGGAAGAAGGGACCATGTAGCGGAGGCCTCGAGAGGCTAGAGGAGACCTGAACTTTTCTTAGACTGGCAAAACTTCGCCACACTTACTTTGGACATGTTAGGAGATCAGCCCCTGGAAAGGATCCGCATGCTTGGCAAAGGAGAAAGGTGGCAAAAAAGAAGACCATCGACAAGATGGAGTGACAGAGTGGGTACAACAGTGGGTTCAAACGTCACAACACTTGTGAGGATGGCACAGGCCTGGGCAGTGTTTCTTTATGTTGGCACCTAACAACAACAGCAACAGCAACAGGTTAGATGTTTGGATAGATAGCACTGGATGCCTTTGTAAAATGTAATGACGTGAAAATTATTTCAAGAAACTGTTAGTTAAAACTACAAATGAAGGAATGATGGCATTTATATTTCTTTTACGTTGCTATACACCCGTAAAGTGAGAGCTAGGTTCAATTAGCTTGGTTATGTGTACATTCTAGTATTTCAATATATATAGCCAAATGCCACTATTAATTCTAATTTCTGAGATTAAAAATATACCTAGAAATTATTTTGATCAATCTAAGCATGGCAGTAGAAAATACTTGATAATAAAGGAGGGCAGGGAGGGAGGGGAAAAATGAGGAGCTGATACCGAGGGCTCAAATAGAAAGAAAATGTTTTGAGAATGGTGATAACAAAAAATGGACCAATGTGCTTGACACGTGGATGTATGTGTGGATTGTGATGAGTTATAGGTGCCCCCAATAAAATGATTTAAAAGAGGGGAAAAAAACAAGAGAAGTTAAACTAGGATGTGAATGATTGGTGTGGAGAGAGCTATGTCTGAGTATTAATGTCATGTGCCTGTTCTGTCAATTATTTATTTGCCAAATATTTTGTGCATATTAAGATAAATTGTCATATTAGATTCTGGTAATTTGGTAGAGTGGAATTCTAAATATGGATCTTCTACCCATTTCTCTGTAACTTCTACCAAATGACTGAGTGGGACTACGCAAATAGAGTGTGTGCCACACTACTGGAAGGGATAGATCAGTTTTCATTACCACCCACATAGCTACAAGGATGAGACAGCTTTGAAGCAGCAGCAGAGAGAAAGCCTGGGAGCATTGAAAGAACACATTCTAGATCTCTGTCTGAGGGGCAGGGGCAGAGACCAGAGGCAAGAGAGCCTGTAGCATGGAGACTATGGGTCAGAGCCAAAGGAGCAGGACTGAGGCCGTGAGACTGTGAGACAGAGCAGCAGACCTGTTTCCTGGCCCACTGAAACAAAAGTCCAGGGACCACAGGGATGAGGTCCAGGCTGAGTAGAGGTGTTGCTGTAAACCAATGACTATCCTTACTGATGCTGATTTGTGGTAACCTATTAAGTGCACTATTTAAAATCAGGAAAGGTGCAGTAGGGTGGTATCCTTTCACTATATTTATTTAATGGGTATGCTGAGCAAATCCTCAGAGAAGGTGGCTTCTATGAAGAAGAATGTGGCATCAGGATTGGGGGTCGTGGTGAGGAGGCGGGCCAATCAGGGTGCAGTATAGCAACAATGAAACATCCAACTTTCCTCTAGTTCTTAAATGCTCTCCCCCCCCCCCCACCTTCCTCCACCATCATGATGCCAATTCTGCCTTATAAATCTGGCTGGAGTGGAGGATGTACACTGGTACAGATAGGAACTAGAAACACAGGGAATCCAGGACAGATGAACTCCTCAGGATCAGTGGTGAGAATGGTGATACCATACCAGGGTATGGAGGGAAGGTGGTGTAGAAAGGGGAAACTGATTATAAAGATCTACATATAACCTCCTCCCTGGGGGACGGACAACAGAAAAGTGGGTAAAAGGAGATATCAAACAGTGTAAAATATGATCAAACAATAATAATTCATAAATTATCAAGAGTTCAGGGAGGTGGGGGGAGGAGGGAAAGGAGGGGAAAAATGAGGACCTGATACCAGGGGCTCAAGTGGAAAGCAAATGTTTTGAGAATAATGAGGACAGCAGATGTACAAATGTGCTTGACACAATGGATGTATGTATGGATTGTGATAAGAGTTGTATAGCCCCCAAATAAAACGATTAAATAAAAAAAGAAAAGAAAGAAAAGAGGAGCTGATACCAAGGGCTCAAATAGAAAACAAATATTTAGAAAATAATGATGGCAGCATATGTACAAATATGCTTGATATGGTTGATGTATGGATTGTTTTAAGAGCTGTAAGAGCCCCAATCAAATGATCTTAAAAAAACGTGGTATGTGTTGCTGTTGGTAGATGCCCTCAAGTCTGTGCACAACCAAATGAGGCGCTGCTCGCTCCTGCGCCGTCCGCACGATGGCTCCTATGCCTGCACCCACCTCTGCGGCCTCTGTGTCGATCCATCTCCTTGAAGGTCTTCCTCTTTTTCACTACACTGCTACTTAACCCAGCAGGATGTCCTTCTTCAGAAACTGCTCTCACCTGACACGTCCAAAGTACATGAAATGAAGTCTCACCCTCCTTGCCTCTTCTGCTTCCAAGACAAATTTGTTTGTTCTTTTTAGCAGTCCATGGTACTTTTGATATTATTCACAAGCATCATAATTTATATAACTCATTTTTTCTTTTTTTAAACTATAAAAATAGTTTCTTTTCTATTACAGATTTTATATATTTATTTCTATCTTGTGTATTTGTTTTTTTCTTTTTAAAAAATCATTTTATTGGGGGATCATACACTCTTATTACAATCCATACATCCACCCATTGTACGTCAAGTACATTTGTACATTTGTTGTCATCATCATTTTCTAAACATTCACTTTCTACTTGAGCCCTTGGTATCAGCTCCTCATTTTTTTCCCTTCCCTTCCTGCTCCCTCCTCCCTGATAAACCCTTGATAATTTATAAATTATTATTATTTTATCATCTCTTACACTGTCCAATGTCTCCCTTCACCCACTTCTCTGCTGTCCATCCCCCAGGGATGAGGTTATACGTAGATTCTTGTAATCGGTTCCCCCTTTCCATCCCACATTCCCTCCACTCTCCAGGCATCGCCACTCTCACCACTGATCCTGAAGGGGTCATCTGTCCTGGATTCCCTGTGTTTCCAGTTACTATCTCTACCAATGTACATCCTCTGGTCTAGCCAGATTTGTAAGGTAGAATTGGGATCATGATAGTGGGGGGAGGAAGCATTTAAGAACTAGAGGAAAGCTGGATGTTTCATCGTTGCTGCCCTGCACCCTGACTGGCTCATCTCCTCCCCATAACTCCTCACTAAGGGGTTGTCCAGTTGCCTACCAATGGGTTTTGAGTCTCCAATCTGCACCCACCCTCATTTACAATAATATGCTTTTTTATGGTTTGATTCCTCATACCTGATCCCTTCAACAACTTGTGGTCACACAGGCTGGTGTGCTTCTTCCATGTGGGCTTTGCTGCTTCTGAGCTAGATGGCCGCTTGTTTACCTTCAGGCCTTTAAGACCCCTGATGCTATATTTTTTTATGGCTGGGCACATCAGCTTTCTTCACCACATTTTCTTTTTTTTTTTTTCACCACATTTTCTTATGCACACATTTTTCTTTAGTGATCATGTCAGGAAGGTGAGCATCATGGAATACCAAGTTAATAGAACAAACTGTTCTTGCATTGAGGGAGTACTTGAGTGGAAGCCCAGTGTCCATTTGCTACCTTTATACTAAACCTATAAATATATGCACGTAGATCTATTTTCCCATCATCCTATATAAATATATTTACATATGAACATGCCTGTATTTAGACCTCTATAAATGCCCTTTGTCTCCGAGTTCTTTTCTCTATTTCCTTTTACTTTCCTCTTGTCCCACTATCATGGTCACCCTTCATTTGGGTTTCAGTAAGATCTCACACTTATTTCTATTCAGTCTTCCTTAGTCAATGTCCAATGTTCACATGCAAAGAGGTAATTGAACATTCCATGGGTTGGATCAGACCTATTTTAGTCCTCACAGTTACGCTCTTGCTTTCAAACTTCTAAAGAGGCTTTGTGCAGCAGATTTACCTAATGCAATGTGTTGTTTCATCTCTTGACTGCTGCTTCCATGAGCATTGATTGTGGATCCAAGCAAGATGAAATCCTTGACAACTTCAATCTTTCCTTCGTTTACCTGGATGTTACGGGTCCAGTTGTGAGGATTTGGGTTTTCTTTACATTGAGCTGTAGTTCATATCAACAGCTACAATTCTTGATCTCCAGGAGGCAGTGCTTCAATGGCTTCTCACTACAGCAAGCAAGGTTGTTTCATTTGCACAGGGCAGGTTGTTAAACAAACTTTCTTCCAATCCTGATGCTGCATTCTTCTTCATCTTTTCCCATTTCTCTTATTATTGGCTCAGCATACGTGTTAAATAAGTATAGTGAGAGGATTCAGCCCTCATGCACACTTTGCCTCACTGGAGACCACGCATTATACCCTGGTTATGTTTGTACAACCTCCTTCTAATCAATGTATAGGTTCTTCATGCACACAATGTAGTGCTCTTGGATTCCCAATCTTCTCAAGATTATCCATAGTTTGTTAGAATCCACACAGTGGAATGTCAAAGTACCTATATAGGATCTTGGAAATCTTCACAAATCCATCAGGTTTTTAGAGGGAAAGGACCTTATGTCCAACCCCATCATGGTGGTGAAGATTTTGAGACTCAGGATAGTTACATGGCTCATAAAGTTACAAGCCCGAATACACAGGGAGCGTGGATGCGATGGGACTGTTAACTGAAAGATAGCTATGAGGGTATTACTTATTGATATTCGGCCTCGATTCAGTCTTGTGACATCACGTGAACTAGGATGTTGAATAATTGCTCAACCCTCCAACTCTACAGGACCTGAGACATATTTTCCATGTGTCTTGTATTCCAGAAAGAACAGGCTCCTTTATTTCTTTATAGTTTCTTATAGTCTCTAGGACAGTGCAGGGCAGTCAGTGGAAAAAGAAAAATCAAGGGCTCCATTTAGCATGTTCTGTTATATCCTTATATTGGTAAAGATTTGATCTTCTCTTTATCACTTGACAAAATAAAAACACAAAATCCCAGCCATTGCCTTAGCCAAGATTTGCACACTCAATCATCAGTTCTCTCTGGGCTTAGAAAATGGAAAAATCTTTTTCCCGATTCAGTTTTGGCAAATGCTTTGCTCCCATCTTAGGATCAGAAACCAAGTTTGCTAGACATTTCAGTGAATTTGGTAGAGGGCTGTTAAGTACAATGGCCCTTCTGGTATATTCTTATTGCTCAGACACTGGTTTGGTGTTGTGTATTCTGATCCAAAGACAGACTTTCTTCGTGGCTGACACAGACTCTGGTCCCATGGGCCTGCTTCTCTGAGCTGCTCTCCTCTGATCTATGGCTGGGCTTTTCTTCTGCCATCATTTCCCTAGCTCTGACAAAATGACAGCCGGTCTTTTGGATTCTTCCGCATGCTCAGCTAGCGTGTCCAAATTCTGCTGCTTCAACACTGCTGTGTGGTATGCTGTGTCCGGAACTGCATGCAGGCCAATGTCACTTTGCATTTGGAGTCCTTGAGAAATTTCAGAGTCATCGATCCCTACTGCAAACAGGTCCCTGATTATTTCTCTGTGGCTTGCTCTAAAATTACATTTCACACCTAGTGAACAATGATGATTCAGAAAGAGCCCATTGTCTCTGGCCAGCTGGGGTGCACTGAAGATATCTGGCCCTTTGGAAAGTGTCATTGCATCTGGGGGTTAAGTGCTTTTTTGGTTCCCCTAGCATAATTCTGTATCGTAATTAACAGGTTCTTTTTTCTCTTTCTGAAGATGAAGGAATCGTGTGCTCATGGACAGAAGCAACATGACAGCCTGGTTTTGAGAGATTTTATGGTAACAGTACTGAATGAAGGTATTGACATTATGTGAATACCAGAAACAACTTGGAGGTACACAGAACAGGAAGGGCATGGGCATGTATTATGTTCCATTGTGAAGACTGGTCACAAGACACAGGCTCTGTTCCTACCTTCTGATAACAAGATACTCTTTCCTTTCTCTTACTCCTTCCTTCTTGTCATTTTCATCCCTCCTTTAGTTTTTCTTTCCCTCCATCTTCTTGTTTTTCAGCAAGTTCAGCTGTGGGCATCTGCCTCTGGCGGAAGAGGGCCTCTGTGTTCATGGTGGCATGTTGTTACCCAGGCTGAGGCCTCCCCAGGCTTCAGCAACAATGTCCTTGCACAGGAGATATAACGTTTATTGAGTGACAAAAAGCAAGCTGAACAAGGTTCAAAGTGTAACCATGTTTATGAGATCAGACTCTTATGAGGCACATAGTATGTTTTCAGTTAGACAAACAGGGCCTTTTTCAGCTCCTTCTGTTAAAAGATCCCAAAGCCAGCACCTTTGTAGTTCACTGAGCATGGCTTAAGGGATGTCTTCCACCGTCACTGCTCCCCCTAAAAAGGATCTTACTTTGAGAAATTGAAATTCCAGTCAGAGCCCTTAGCTGATTTCATTTTTAGTTTGAATGCCTATGTCCACAGGTATATAGTAATCACATTTAAAAAGATTTCAAGTTGAATCAATCTAAAGATAATTACAGTAATATATGTAATAGAGAATCAAGTCTTTGTGTTAACCAAAACTACTAGTGTCGCTGTGTGTATACCGTCTCTAGCTGCCAGTCTCATATAAAGGTGCTTGCCTATAGGCTTTACATCAGAAGATCATAAACCTTAGGCACATCTCAAACCTTATTGCACTTATTTAATTAATTTAAAAAACCCAGAATGATATTTAACTTCATTCGGACATTAGGCAAGTTTTATATCAGTTTTTATATTCTGGGAGAAAGATGAGACTTTCTACTTGCATAAATTGTGACAATTTCTGAAACCCCCCAGGGAAATTCTATCCTTTCCTATGGGGTTGCTATGAGTCGGCATTAACTCGATGGCAATGAGTGAGTTTGTATTTCTATATTTTATGAAAGATTTTAAATGATATTTTAAAAGTAAAAGCATACACATTAATATTTGATATTTAGTGATTTAAATGTATTTTTTAAAATGAGCTATGGAGATATTTGTATGTCCCATGCTGCATGCTTAAGCAATTCTTTTGTACAGAATTAAATAATTTATTCCTAAAGATGCTATGGTGGGCAGGTACAAATCTTACAGTAAATGTGAGTGCCGTAGCTACAGAGGTATTTCCAGACCTGTTCTCTGCCACTTTCCAACTTTTTAGAATTAGAAAATACATCATGAGAGATTTGTAATATTGTTTAGTAGCTAAAATTTGCCATCAATATCTCATTTCAATCAGAAAGAAAGCATCTACTCTTATTGCCCACTATGTTTATTTATAGTCTTTTATCAAAAGATTAAATATATATAAGCATTAGTATTATGTCTTATTTGTAGTAAATTCTCAATTACTATAGGCTTTTTATTTTAGTTAAGCAAGTCAAAATCAAGCTAATTTAAGGAAGACAAGGCTCTTACTACCTTATGAAAAGTTAAGGGCACCTGGCTTTAGGCACGAAGGCTGATAGTATTTCCAGGTAAGTGGCTTAATTATCTTCAAGAACAGTAATTTCTTTTTCCTTGCAGTTCTGATGAAAGGTTTCACACTGCCTTACTGGTTCCATTTCTTCTAGGCTGGAGTCAATGAATCATCTGTGTGTAATGAAGCCTGAACCAAGAATTCTGGTTATCCATGCCTGCACCATATCTTTCAGTGGCACCAGAACCATAAGGAGAGACCGTGGAGCTCAGAAATGCGTACGCATGCCAGCCTGGTCAGACGAAGACAGAGATGTCCACTGCCCTCCTTCATTGCCCAGCAAATGTTGCTGAGTTTCTGCTGCTGCCCCTGCACTGACTGTAAGGATGAGTAAGAGCGTTTCGTGGGAAAGGGGATGCGGCACCCCGGGAGGAAGAAATGAAAAATAAAGGCCCCAATCACTTCCTTCCACTATGAAGTTGCTGATACAGATGGTAGGAATTCAGAGCAGGGAAAGCCTGTGATTAGCTAACGCAGAGAAAGAGCATTAGAAGAGTAGGGACGAGGGGGCCCTTCTATGAGTTTGGTGGAATGTTTATAACGCTCATAGTTTTGATGTGCAGAAGGTGTTGGTGAGACAAGTAAGGACTAAGCCTAGAACGCAGCACTGAGGAATCGTGTGGTGGAAGGAAGACAGAGGCAATTCATGTTGTTAGTTGTGTAGAGCTTTTAAGCTGGTTCCCGACTCAGGACGCCTGAATGGCAGAAGGAACCGTTTATGCTGAAACTGATAAGCAGAGGCATAGACGGTGCATGATGATAAAAAGCATTTTAGGAAGATGGATCCGGGTACAGGCTGCCTCAGGAGGGAGGACAGAGAGAGCATGTAGCGTCGCGTGAGGGCTACTGGCGTCATTGTGAAGTAAACTGAAAAAGACCGAGAAAGACGAGAGACCGGAGCCAGGAGAACAAACAACGGTGCTGAGAGAAATGCCGCTTGATTCCTCACGGAGGAAGCAATCCGACTTTGAATCTTGCAGTGGGAACAGAGAAGGCCGGCGTGACTGGGGCATCATTAGGATGGAGCGGCAGGCCCATCCTTTTGTATATTCATGGTGCTTTCCTCTTCGATCTTCTCACCTTCCATGTCACACTGTCGCCTGCGAAGGAGCCCTGGTGGTTCCGTGGTAAGCACTCAGCTGTTGACCAAAAGGGCAGTGGTTCAAACCCACTAGCTATTCTGAAAGACATGGCAGCGTGTTTCCGTAAATATTACAGTCTTGGCAACCCTGTGGTCAGTTCTACTGTCACTTATTGGGCCATTACGAGCCCGAATCAACTCAGTGGTAGGAGGCTCTTGTTTGCTTCCTCAGGAAAGATACGGAGCTTTTTGTTGTTTCTGAAGTCATTCAATGTTTGGTGTGTGGACATTATTGAGTCAATGGGTTTTAAAAATAATAAATTTGATAAGAGAAACGGATTCCTGGAATGGTTAAAAACCTCTCCACTTAAAGAACATGTTTTGACAGTGATGAGGGCAATGCATGTACAAATGTGCTTTACACAATTGATTTATGTATGGATTGTGATAAGAGTTGTATGAGCCCCTATAAAAATGATTAAAAAAACACAACACCAAACCTCTCCACTTGGATATTAGTGCTAGAATGTGAAGCAGGGTTTTCACCTCAATTCCTGTATTTCATTCTTTGTAGCCCTCTATTGGTGTGCTTGCTCTTTTTCAGAGATCAGAGTATTTCTCCACTAGGAACTGCCTGACAAAATGTCAGAGAAGACCTGTGGTCTGTAATCGACCAGTTTCCATATAGTTCCAGAGTACACAATTTTCCCAAGAACACTTCCAATGGGACCCACAACAGAAGCAAGTCTCTCTGTGACTTCTTAAAACTCTTGGCATTTTCCATTCGGATCCATAATTTTCAAATTTCTTAGACCATGGAACTCCTCTGAGTTCCAAAAGCCCGAGAATTTTCCTTTGTTTTATATCCAAAAATAGAACACTGAGGTCATGCTACTAAAGGTGGCAAAGAAGTAAATTATAAAATCTTCTGAAGTTCTTTTTCAAAGAGTGGCTCCCAGATCAGCAGCAGTAGAATTACACTGGAACTTAAAGACGCAAATTTTGAGTAGCACTCCAGACTGAAGACTCAGAAATTTTGGTGATGGATCCCAGTAATCAGTCTTACTAAGCCCTCCAGTTGATTCTGGTGTGCTAAGTCCGAGACAAGGACGGTTTCCAGGCTATGCATAAGATTTTCAGCAGCTACTTCCTTTGAAGTTGGAAGTTGATTCCTTCTTCAGGTCGATCCTGTATCTTGGGAGAAGTACTGTCGGAGTGCTCCTTAGAGACTTCGTCTCCCGTAGTTTGGACACATAATCAGGAGAGACCAGTCCTTGGAAAAGAACATCATTTTTGGTAGAGGGGCAGCGAAAAAGAGGAAGATCCTCAATGAGATGGGTTGACGCAGTGGCTGCAGCAAGGGGCTCAGGCGGAGGAACAATTGTGAGGATGGCGCAGGAGCAGGCAGTGGTTCATTCTGTGAATGTGCATAAGGTTGCTGTGGATGGCACCTAACAACAACAACAACAACAAAGTCGAGGCTGACCAGTCTATGGCAACACCCCCTCAATAACTTTGGTGACCTTTCAGTTTCATATTGCCATCTGAAGTAACCTGAAGGGCTCGTTAGGACTGCTGGGCCTATTCTCACCCTGTCTGACTCTGTAGACCTGATATGCACCCGCCTATTTACATTTGAACACGTTCAGAACAACTATTTTTGGTGAGAGATTAGAATAGCAAAACCTCTCACGTAGCGCAGATCTCCTTAACAATGACTCCCCCTACACGCTCTCAAAATTGTGCCTTGAGAAAGCTATTATATTTTTGTGGAATCCTCATGTCTGCGTGAAGAACACCAAGATGTCATGCAGGATATGTGCCCTCCTGTAAAGCAGCACTGCCGCTAGGGTAGCCCCAGGATAATTCACCAGACAGGACACACCACCGGAGACCCGTGCACGTTTCCTCCAGACACTGGTTTGTAGTTAGTTGCAGTAGGAAGGTGGGAACAACCCTAATGAAAGCAGAGATGAAAATTCCCCTCTGAGTTTCAAATTCAGTTTAATAAATCGCTGCAGAGGCACAGAGCTATAATCTGTTTCCACAGACCAATTTGTGGGAGCCCATCAGTGCCCAAGAGCACTCAGTGAGGGAACGCTCCACCCCCTTATCAGGAAAGACTAGTTGGAGCTTACAATTAGCTTTGCTGTGAAGGCCAAGAATTCTGAATCATGCTTACAAAGTACCTTTTTTGGCCATCCTAATGTATAAGGACAGGGATGGCTACAGAGCCAAAAGAAGTGATCTCTTTGGAGGCACAGAGGTTCTTAAACATAAGTAGATGAGGCTGAGATATATTTTTTAAAGTTCATTTCTTCTTGACTTATGTGTGCAACACACACATTCAAAAGTGTTGGTAGGGACACAGTGAAGGAAGAAGCAGGTAAGTCAGAGATGGCTATGTTGTTGGGTAAGTGTTGGTTTCCTAACTACTTGGTTGGTGGTTCAAACTCATCAGCTACTCTGAGGGAGAAAATTGAGACAGTCTGCCCCTTAAAGAGTTATAGCCTCAGAGATCCCACACGGGGTCACTACGAGTCTCTTTGGATTTATTCTAGAGCCTTTGGATTTTGAAGTGAACACAGTTGACACAAATTCTTGTCTTTGTTGAGTTCACATTCTGGAGGAAAAAAAATAAACAATACAATAAATCAGTAAATTATGCTACATGTTCAAGATGATCCATGCCCAAGAAGAAGGCCATAAAGAAGAGTGGAGAGCAAGGGTACAGGTTGGCGTCCTCTAAAGCCGTAGCTCTTAGTACATGGAACATATGTCCCCATTGTTCTCGAACAATATTTTGAGGGTCCCAACACCCAGAAAGCAGCATTTTTTGTTGCTACATGTCAACAGATTCCTTCCAACTCGTAGTCACAATAGAATGAGTGACCACTCAGCACTTTATTATCCTCACAATTGTCCTTATGTTTCAACCCATTGTTTCAGCCACTGTGACAATCTACCTTTGTTCAGGGTGTCCCTCTTTTTCTTTTTTTATTAAGATAATTTTTTAAGTTAAATGCTTTTATCGGGGCTCTTACAGCTCTTATCACAATCCATACAATCATCCATTGTGTCAAGCACATTTGTACATATGTTGCCATCATTTTCAAGGCATTTTCTTTCTACTTGAGCCCTTGAAATCAGTTCATTATTCGCTCCCTCCTCCGCCCTCCCACCATCATGAACCATTGATAAATTACAGATTATTATTTTCATATCTTACATCATCTTCTGTCTCCCTTCACCTACTTTTCTGTTGTCCATCCCCCTGGGAGGGGATTATATATTGATCCTTGTGATCAATTCCCCCATTCTCCTCCCACCTTCCCTTTACTGGTATCTCTATTCTCATTATTGGTCCTGAGGGGTTTATCTGTCCTGGATTCCCTGTGTTGTGGGCTCTTATCTGTAGCAGTGTACATGTTCTGGTCTAGTCAGATTTGTACGGTAGAATTGGGGTTATGATAGTGGGGGAGTAGGAAGCATTAAAGAACTAGAGGAAAGTTATATGTTTCATTGGTGCCATACTGCACCCCGACCCCGAATGGTGCATCTCTTTCTCGTGATCCTTCTGTCAGGGGATGTACAATTGTCTACAGATGGGCTTTGGGTCTCCACTCTGCACCCCCCCCACCCTATTCACATTAGTATGATTTTATCTGAGTCTTCGATGCCTGATACCTGCTCCCATTGACACCTCATGATCACACAGGCTGTTGTGTTTCTTCCATGTGAACCTTGTTGCTTCTCAGCTCGATGGCCACTTGTTTATCTTCAAGCCTTTAAGACACCAAATGTTATGTCTTACTATCTTCATATAGCTGGGCACCATCAGCTTTCTTCACCACATTTGCTTATGCACCCATTTAATCTTCAGCGATCGTGTCAGGAAGGTGAGCACCACAGAATGCCGGATTGCTAGAACAAAGTGTTCTTGTGTTGATCTCTCTTTTTCACTGCCCCTCTATTTAACCAAGTATGATGTCCTTTTCCTGGGACTATAAGTTAGGATTTCTCCTCATAACAAATTGAAATATATGAGACAGCGTCTTACCATTTTTTAAAGGAGTATCTGACTGTACTTCTTCCAAGACAGATTTGTTTGTTCTTTTGGCAGTCCTTGCTACAGGGTACAGTACCATCATTCAAGTGCATCAATTAAAAAAAATCATTTTATTAGTGGCTCAAACAACTCTTATCATAATCCATACATACATCAATTGTATAAAGCACACATTTGTACATTCATTACTTGCATCATTCTCAAAACATTTGCTCTCCATGTAAGCACCTAGCATCAGCTCCTAATTCCCCCTCCCTGCTCCCCACTCCCTCATGAACCCTTGATAATTTGGAAATAATTATTTTGTCATATCTTACACCGTTTGATGCCTCCCTTCACTCACTTTTTTTGTTATCCATCCCCCAGGGAGGAGGTTATATGTAGATTCTTGTAAAGGGTTCCCCCTTTCTACCTCACCCTCCCTCCACCCTCCCGGTATTGCCACTCTCACCACTGGTCCAGAAGGGATCATCCATCCTGGATTCCCTGTGTTTCCAGTTTCTACCTGTACCAGTGTACATCCTCTTGTCTAGCCAGATTTGTAAGGTGGAATTTGGATCATGATAGTGTGGGTGGGGGCAGGGGAGGAGAAAGCATTTAAGAACTAGAGGAAAGTTGCATGTTTCATTGGTGCTATACTGCACCCTGACTGGCTCATCTCCTCCCTGCGACCCTTCTGTCAGGGGATGTTCAGTTGCCTACACATGGGCTTTGGATCTCCATGCCACACTCCCCCTCATTCACAATGATATGATTTTTTGTTCTTTTTTTTTTTTTTTTGGTGGCAGCAGTGGGATACGAAGATTTTTTCGTTCTTTGATCAAATGCGTCAATTCTTTTTTAATCTTTCTTACTCAATGTCCAAATTTCATATGCATGAGACACAATTGAAAATATCCTGGGTTGGGACAGACTCATCTCAGTCCTCAAAGTAACATTCTTGCTTTTCAACACTTAAGAGAGATTGTGCAGGAGACTTACCTAATGCAATGTGTTGTTTGATCTCCTGACTGCTGCTTCCATGAGCATTGATTGTGGATCCAGGCAAGTTAAAATCCTTGACAGCTTGAATCATTTCTCTGTTCGACATGATGCTGCCTATTGATCCAGTTGTGAGGATTTTGGTTTTCTGTAAATTGAGTTGTAATCCACACTGAAGTTTGTAATCTATACTTAAAGCAGCTAGTTATTAGGAAATGTTATTATATTTTAGTTTTGTAAAATGGATGTAGTTTCAGATTTAGAGAATATTTTTTTAAAAAATTGAAAGGAGCTTCAAAATGCTTGTGAAAAAAATTCTACTAATCATTCCGTTTTTCCCAAAACATTTTGAAGTCCCCTCCATATATACTTAGACTGGACTTAACTGAAAAGTAATCTGTTTGTTTGGGTGGAGAGGCATGAGAGGCTTCCAATACTCCACTGTATTCAAAGAAAAGACTGAGAGAGCACAGAGATGGGCTTGCAACAGCCCTAACTTCCAGGCTACCAGGGCTGGCGGGGATCAGCCGAACAGACCCCTAGAGTTTGGAATGTGGGCCTGAGGAAGCAAACTTTACACTCTGGATTGGAATGGAGACAACATATTCTCCCAAGAAGATAGAAAATCCCTGCCTTGGTCTAGAAATGGGAGGGCCTTTTATGGGAAGGTATGAAGAACCTCTCTTTTTTTTTCTTTTTTTCCCCAGAAAAGCATATACTTAGGGGCTTAGACACAGAACTTTGTTTTATGCAATGGTAATATCTGGGACAAATGTAGATGACAGAATAATACATGTTTCCTATCATTGAACATGTCAGTTAGATATTGGACTGCTGACTGCTAGGTTAGAGATTTAAACCCACCAGCCACTCCTTGGGAGAAAGATTTGCAGCCTCAGAAATCCTAGTTACTCTGAACTGGACTATACTCAAGGGCAATGGACCTGGTTTGGTTTTAATACAGAATTGATTTCAAACCAACAACCAATGTAATACTTCAAATTTTTGATGCATCTCTATTAAGTTGGAATAAAACATCTGCTCAATTATCAAGAACCCTGGTGGCACACTAGGTCAAGTATTAGCTGCTAAGCGAAAGGTTAGCCCCTCCTTGGGAGAAAGACCACGCAGTCTTCTCCCATAAATATTTAAAACCTGGAAACACCAATGAGCTGTCCTATTCTGTCTCTTGGATCACAAGAGTTGGAACTGATGTGGTGGGTATTTATTTATTCATTTGTTATCATCAATAGTCCATATTCTTAGTCTCGTAGTTCTGAAGTACACAATAAGGTATAAAACAAAATAATTGGCATAACTATTATAAAAGAGGATGGGTATTACCTAGAAGTTTCAAATATAATTTGCTGAAAATTCTGATAACTTGAAAGACTTGACAAGTCCCAGAACTCAAGCTAAATCTTCAAATATCCAGAGTCCTATTGCACAAGCATCCGAATTATTGGAAAATATAGTAAAAAAATTGCATTTATAATTAAACCAACCAACCATAAATCTTTCAAAGGCCATTTTTTGAGACACATGTGAGATGTCTGTAAAAAACAGAGGCCAGACTTTTGTAAGAAACACAAAGAACTGTGTAGAGAGGTACACCATAGTTAGAATTGAGGTTGGGGAGCCATGTTATTTGATGAAGTAAGCACTCAGTAGAACTTGCATGAATGTACAGATTTAAGGTAACTACATTTAGGGGATTGTACTATAAAGCTTTATTTTTCTCGTGGCTCCTGGACCAGGGCACAATTCAAAGTAAGTCCTCAACTCAATGAAAAAACCTTCTATTTCTGGGAGGCAGGAAATAGCAATGGCGTGAATGCATCTTATACATTTTCACAGCGGCGTCTCATCATCCACTTCTCTATTCAAAGGGCCTTCTCTCAAACGCCACCATCTTCACCTTCCCTTCCACTAAAGACGCGGGGGAAGCCTTTAGTGGAATTCCTTGAAGTATAGGGGAAACTCCCTGAAACACAACCTCTTTGTAGCTTCTGGTATTCCAGTAAGTATTACTGTGTGGACTACTATTTGTTATCTCTCAGGACTGGGTGCCCTGACTTACACCATTTGTGAAAGCACAGCGCAGTATATAAATCAGAAACCAAACAAAGACAAAAGACAGCTGCTGTTGAGTGGACTCTGACTCTGACTCCTGGGGACCTCATAGGTATCGATGGAGCTAGGCTTCATTGTGTTTTCAGGAGCTTATAAGTCAGAAGTAGATGGCTGGGACTTTTGTCTGAGGTGACCCTGGGTGGACTCAAACCTTCAGCCTTTGGATTAATAGCCAATGGGTTAACCATTTGTACCAGCCAGAGACTCTGCAACCTACAAGAGGTATAGAAACTTTGGGTGGGGGTGGGGGAGGTGCTTCAACAAAGGTCAATATTGCGCTTCCACGTAGAAAGAAAAAAGATTTGAAGCCAAGATGTCAATGTTCCCCTCAGTCACTCTGCATGTGGGTGCTGAATGAGTAGACATCACTGTAGTTTATTGCACGACCCGGATCTGTGCTGAGAGGTTCCCTGTAGGTGGATGTAGCTTTTAATACGAAAAACTCTCTTCAAACTTGACTGAACTAAAACACAGATTTGAACATCAGATGGTTTAAATAATATTTTGAAAATAGAGGCTGGAATAAAATGCTTTAGATAAACTTCTGGCCAATAGCTTAATTCCTTTCAAATGTCAGCTAATCTTGAGCATCATTCAAAATTCTGCGTAAAATTAGAATTTGAAGAGGAATGTAAATGATAAGGGCTAAGTAATTTTATTTCTGCAAGAATGTTTCCTATCCATATACTTTTAAGATAGAAAGGAAACTTTCTACTTCTATAAAAAGTTACAGTTAAAACTAACAAACAAAATCTTGAAAACACACAGGGGCACTCCTACCCTGTCCTATAGAGTTGCTCTGTGTCGGAAACAACTTGATGTCAGTGGACTTGGTTTTTTAACCTATAAGATAGGAGCTTCCTTCCTGGAAATAATTAGAGAACTTCAGCAACTAGGAAGGAGCAAATTCATTAAATAGTAAAAAAGACAATTTATTACTATAAAATGTAATCTTAAAGTTCTGCCTTCAAAGCAAAGCATCTCTCCTTTAAAACAACATGCTGCCAACATTTATTGAGCACTTACTGTATACCAGGTCCTGAGTTAAGCTCACTCTTATTATTCCACTGCCCTTCAAGTGGGATCCTATGAAGTGGGTTTCTATGAGTATTAAACTCCAAACCTACTTCCACTGAGTTGATCCTGACTTATTGTGGCTTTGTATATCAGATTCCCAACACCATAGCTCTTTATGGGAGCAGATTGCCCTATCTTTCTTCTACCTCACAATACCAGTAGGGCTCCTTTATGGGGTATTAGAACCCCCATTTTTCAGAAGAGGAGACTGGGACTTACAGCACAAACCCAGAAGGATCTATCAGAATTCAGTAAGGAATGTGCTTGTCAGGGTTCTTTTTCCTTCCCCACACTGGAGGCAAATCCATCTTTAATCATGTAGAATTTATTACCTGCTTCATAACGAACACAAGAATTTTCTGAATGGTAGCTTTCTTGCTCCTGTACAAATTCTATGACAACCCAACTCTGGTAACATTCCAGAAAATGATAGCAGCAAGTCAGGAGGAAAGAAGACTGTAATATTCAATTGTCTGTGACCACTGTGTCAGGAGTCATCGTCTTTCACCCAGGCAGTACCGCTGCATGTTTAAAATGACATCTATTACCCCATTAGAGGCAACCCATAACAGCCCCTTACTCAATGTTTGTCGCAATTGGGGTTATTTAACGCCATTATCCCCAATTTCCAAGTGTTCCTATTGTAAACAGACATATGTAAAATACTACACGAATAAGACTGCATTTTCAGGTTCAAGTAGTCAGTGCTTCATTTACTTCTCTTTTTATTTGATCAATTATGTCTGAATTTTAAAAAATCCCAAACAACTCTCCAGTTCCTTGGTTATAAGAGACAGTATCCCACCTAACAGAAAATATGTTCTTAAGCTATTCGCATAATGAAGGTCAAATTTAACCAACTCCAGAACAAATTCTCCAGTGTTTTGGTACAGAATGGCTAGACTGTCGCATACATATTTTGAATGAACTAGTGGTCAAGAGAGAGCAAAAAACCCCCCAAACACACGTATATATGACGTTCACAGACATCACAGGTACCTTCTTTCCCCAGGTTCAAACTATGTCACGATCTGGCTCAGGGGAAATTTACGCAGCTGAGTTATAAACGCACCAATAACCAGTTCCTCCTGGAGATGCTGACAGCCCTGAACTCCAGCAGTTAAGTACCCGCATGCCCAGTTTTCCAAAACGCAGCAAACCGCAGGAGACAGCAACGTGTATCTTGGAACAGGTCCTAAGCGGTTATAAGGAGCTGGGGATTAGCTTATTCCAGACTGTGGTTACATTTTCAGTTCCCTACCATTTGTTAGCTCCTCTTCTATAGGCAGAGAACACAGTGATAATAATATGCAAACAAAGTAAAAATCATTAGCAATATCTTTTTATAGTTCCAATTGAACGTTATTAAAATAACACAGTATTGCTTTGGAAGAGAGTGGTAGAATTCTGATACGCTCCTAAACAAAAATCAAGCCCCAATATGCTGGCATCTTATTACCGATACAACTTGGTTAGATTACTTCCCGTATCCGTGCCACAGGGAAACCATGTATACAGTGAGATAAAGATATCTAGAAGGGTGTTTGACATTCCCAGAATTGCTTTACCATGTTTAAAAGTGGAAGGCAGAAGAAGTTCATGAACATGGAACGTTTCACATAGCCGGTGTTCAACATTTGCGGTTAGGGATTCAAAGTCAGCAAGCAACATACTGACATTCCCTCTTAGACCAGGCATTCAGAACAACACACAACAGATTCTAAATAATGATCCCAGTTTTAGTGTCCAAAATAGGCCTTCCACTTCACCAAGGAGAGGCTGAACAGGAAAGAGCAAAGTGAATGTGGAAGAAATTGAATAACCATTGAGTAGGGGTGCTGAGCACAGGGAGGACTCATTGCTTCATTGCATCATTGTTTGTAAATTTATGTGTTAATTTTTTCCTCCATGTGAAACGGTTATTTTTAAAAGTCATTATCCCCAAAATGTGTTGCTTATTAATCTCATAATTCCCTGTGTGTTTGGGTACTTTTCTCATGACCAATTTAAATAATGCTGCATGATGCCTCAAGTTTTTCATTGCAATTGAATTTTGTGGCATTGCATGTTGCTAGACGCGAGTGCTCTGGAATTCTTTCTGCAACTGTAATATTTGTGTAACATTGGCACTTGCCAAATATTTCCTGTGGCCCAACACAAGGAAATCTCAAAGAATCGCAGCCATAAACCACCAATTGGATTCCTTCCTAGAGTGACTAAACCGCACAAAACTGTCAACACCCATGGAAAGACAGCTTAGAGTAATACAAGCATTGAGTTATCTCTGATGTGGGCTAATCAGACAGAATACACAGCACAGTGGATACGTATGAGAGCACCTGGGAAAGATAAAATTCTCGAGAACCTTTGTGACTCAGGAAAAGCTGTTGAGACCCCAGTTTCACCTGGAGCAGTAAAATTCTCAGCTGATAATTAAGGATCTTCGAGGTTTGTTGACATTTTACATATCTTGGCGTACCTGGCACCCCCTATCTTATCTACATCCACCTCACAGAAAGCAAATTAAGTGCTTAGGAAGCTTTAAAAATGTTTTAATTATTCTTTTGGGTTTTTTTTTTCATTTTCATTATTTAGTAAGCTTTTTGCTCTTCTTTTGGAACCAGTCAGAAAGCAGCTGACTGTGTACTAAGAACACTCTCGTACTGTTGTTGTGCCATTGTACCCCTGGGGGAGAAGGTGACCCTCCCCGTGGTGCCACATTCCCTCCTTTCTGTTCCTTACACAGCCAGAGTCGATGCTCCTTGTTTCAATGAATCTCTCATTAACACCCGATTCACTGCAGTACATCTTTTCCTATTGGTTCAGATTTCCTGGAATAACCACCTCTGGTCTGGGACTCTGAAGCTATGATCATTATTGCTCTAGACTGGAATTCTTTTAGGATCCATCCCAAACCTACCTAGTCCTGAGTAGATTTTGACATACATGTTTCGCTTCCTTAGTCCATGTTTATCTGCCACCTGTGGAGTACTCTAACCTCCTGCTAGGGTGTAAACTTCAATAGAATTAACTATAGAATCTATCTAACTATACATTATACTTTCTGGAAAAGGCCACTTATCTAAAATGGGATAACTATTATATCTATACTTATAATTTAAAATATTAACACAGAAATATAAAACATGTGTGTGTGTGAATTTCAATCTGTACCTGAAAGGTACACATTATGCCCTAATCGGGAATTCCCATGGCAGAGGCCACGAACTAGTATATAATCAGAAGCTCCACATTACAGACTAGCTACTAAAAATGTTCCTACTATCTTTAGAACCCACAAACACCAAAGACTTTATAAATCAATATAATGAATGTTAGGAAATCAATGTTAAAATTAATGGAATGTTAATTACACAAATAGATATTTGAAGAAACCTCTTACTGATTAATTTAGAGGTGATCAAGGCACTATAGATTACCTCCCAACACTCATGAATGAGCAAGAGTTTAGAACTCTACGACTCCACCAGCATGGGTATTTAAATAATGCTGCCTTCCAGCTCTGACGCACACCTTTCTTTGCTTTGAGTCATGTAGTATTGCCTTTTTCTGCTCACACAACTATCTCTTCATCCATGTACAATTTCTGCATAAGCACACTGAAGCTCCCGTTCTAGAATTCCCGTTCTTCTCAAAGTTATCTATTGTTTGTTTCGAAGTTCACTACTGGTATAATCAACAAAGCACAACGAATCATCTTTCTGGTATTCTCTTTGAGCCAAGATCCATCTGGCATCAGCAATGATATTCCTTGTTTCGTGTCCTCTTCTCAATGTGGCCTGGACCCCGGGAAGATCCCTGTTGATATTCTGCTGCAACCCTTTCCGTTGTTATTCCATCCATCCTTGGAGCCTTGCCTTCAGTGCAGCACTAACTTTTCCTTCTGCACTGATATTGGTCCTTGTACATATGCTACCTCCTGAAATGGTGGGATAGCAACTAATTCTGAAAACATATAACTGCCTGGTTCAAAATTGCCCACCCAAGTCCATTTCAGCTCATTAATGCCCAAGATATCTATCTGTGATGGGTAGGGATTATGTCAACTAGACACTCTTGGCTGAGGGTAGGAGTGGAATCTAAGGTATCAGTCACGTTGGAGCCTGATGACACCTATTTGGGGGTGTGTCCTTTTGTATAAGGGAGAGACTGAGCAGAACTGGCTATAGCACCTGCCTCATCATTTCCTGCTGTGTCCTCTGCCAATCCCAGGACCGATTAGCAGACTACTGATGGTGGATTCATTTAGCGGAGCTCAGATTCACTTACTTCTGCATCCAGCCCTGCCCACTAACTCCATCATCCTGCTTCCTGTTTGTCAGCTTTCACAGCTATGAGTCAAAAGAAACCTGACAAAAAAGGTTGGACTTACAACTGTGTAAGCCATTTCTTGATATAAGTCTCATCCTATGTACAAACACACTAACATCGCTGGTGTTGCTTCCCTGGATAAGCCAACCAAACACACTATCTTGCTTCTGTCCATTTCATTTCTGATGACTTCCAGTTATCCTAGATTCATACTACAGATATTCTAACTTGCAATTAGAAATAGACATTTTCAGCTGTTTCTTCTCATTTTGAACCATGCCCCATTATCAAATGAAGGTCCCAAAGGCTTTATTCCATCCCCGTCATTATGGTCGACTCTACATTAGAAGATAGTGCTTCATCAGCCATAGTTTGAGTACCTTCGACATAAGGGGTTCATCTTTGGCACCATATCAGACAATGTTTGCTGTTATTCATGAGATTGCCAGTATCTGACAATGTTCTGCTACGATTCATAAGATTTTACCTGGCTAATTCCTCAGAAGTGAACAGCCAATTTCTTCTTCCTGGTTTTGTTCTTAGCCTGGAAGCTTTGCTGAAACTTGCTCATCTCAGGCAACCTTGTTAATATTTGAAATATCAGTGACATAGCATCCAGCATCGCAGCAACACCCAGACCACCACAACATGAAAAATTGACAGGCACGTGGCAGAGTAGGGCTTTAGTGAGTTTACATATGAAGATGACACAACCTTGGTTGCTGAAAATGAGGAAAACGGGAAGCATTTACTGATGAAGATCATAGATGATAGACTTCAGTATGAATTACCACACAATGTAAATAAAGCCAAAATCTTCACAACTGGAGTAACAGGCAATATCATGATAAATAGAAAAAATATTGAAATTATCAAGGATTTCATCTTGCTTGGATCTAACACATGGAAGCAGCTGTCAGGAGATCACAAGAGGCATTACATTAAGTAAATATTCTACACAAACTTCTTTGAAGTGTTGAAAAGCAAAGATGTTATTTTGAGGAGTAAGATGTGCTTCGGCCCAAGCCATGACAGTTTCAATCCCCCACTATGCTTGGAATTCGGACTTAGAATAAGGAAGCCTACAGAAGAACTAGTGCTTTTGTAGTATGGTGTTTACAAAGATTACTGAAAGTACACAGGCTGTGAAAAGGACAACCAGAATGCTCTTTAATAGCAGCAATGGTGAGACTTTGCCTCATGTACTTTGGACATGTAGTCAGGAGAGATCAGTCCACAGAAAGGACATTTGGTAAATAAGATTGGCAATGAAAAAGTGGAATACCTTCCCGGAGATGGATTGACCCGGTAGCTGCAGCAATAGGCTCAAATAAAGCAACAATTGTGAGGGTACTGCACGGCCAGGCAGTATTTTATTGTGTTGTACACAGGCTTGCTGTGTGTTGGAACCAGCTTGATAGCACCTAGCAACACCAACACAGTGTTGTGGTGGAGTGAAATGTCTTAATACGGCTCTTCTCCCCTCATCTCTGTAACTCCCGCCAATGGATTGTGCGGGACTCTGCAAACAGGGGAGATGTGCAACACAAAGAGAGGGGATTGGTCAGTTGCTGTTGACACTTCCAGGCTCTAAGGATGAGCCATCTTTGAAATAAGGGGAGACGCCCCAAGAACCCGGGAAGGGTACATTCAAGATCTTTGTCAGAATGACAGGGTCCACGCAGAGCAGGTGCATCACAGACTGTGGCCCAGAGACTCAGGGGAGCAGTTCCAACACTACAGGATACCTCCTCCTTCTCCTGCATGAGACTCTATAGTGACAGGCAGTCTGACTTCATGACCCATTGAAAGGCCAAGGGACCACATGGCTGAGAGACAAAGAACTGGACAGCTTGGGCTGCTGCCTGAGAAGTCCAATGACTGGCCTGACTATTTGCTGATCCTCATTCGTGGTAGCCTACTGGCTTCCCTAATGTACTCCCTTAATTGTGAATATTGTCTGTGAGTTCTCTGTGGTCATTGCAGTGGATTATCAAACCCACCCTAGATGCAGAGTGGCATGGGAGGAAGGGTTGGTATCCGAATAGGTGAAGAAGGATGGACCATAGAGGCTTGTCTGACCTCTGTCTCATGGCAATAGAGAAGCAAGAAGCAGTCAGATATGTCCACCTTCATGCTGTTTATTATAAATGCCATCAATATTTCTCATCCTAGCAGGGTCATCCATGGCAGACAGATTTCATAAGAGCATCCAGACTAAGTGAGTTGTAAGAAAGGCCTAGTACCCCACTTCTGAAAATAGTCCATGAGACTTATCTGGAGTCACAATCGTTCATTATCTGATATAGTATTTGAAGATGACTCCAAGACATTAAAAGACACTGAAATTATGCAGTGAAGGAAACATGGGCCCAGAGCATATCAACAATTTAAAACTGGTGTAGTATTGGCAGTGCTTCATTCTGCTATACAGGGGTTTGGCAATGTGCTAGAGAAGACTGGATGATAAGTGAAAATAACTTCAGAACTGTATTCTGAAATTATATTTACTAAAGATGAAGGTTTAGTGAAACAAAATTCCAGGCACGCAACACGCTGCAAGGAGCCGTGGTGATGTAATGATCATGTGCTGGGCTTCAGAGTGGCCAGTGGGTTCTAACGTCCAACCTCCTGTGTCTAGTCCAACACTTCGCCCCCCGCTTATCCAGGATGTCTTGATGTGTAGTTGCACACTCTTCCCCCACCCTCTTTTTTTTATTTTTCAAAAGACCAAAAGGTAAAGATAAGAGACAGCGTTGCTATAACAAAAAATACAAGTGGATGGTTTTAGCACACAGATTTATTCTCTTGCAATTTAGGAAGCGAAAAGTCTAAATTCAATGCATCGGTTGAAGGGAAAGCCTTTTTCTCTTTGATGTCTCTGAAGGAAGGCCTTTGCCATCAATTTTCTTCTGGGTCTAGGAGTTTTCCAGCACAGGAACCAAAGGGTGTGTTTTCTCCTGCTGCATTTTGTTGGTGGTTGGAGGTCCCTCTGATCTGTGCTTGATTATTTCATCTCTTTTATATCTCAAAAGAGATTGACTCAAGGTATAACCTAAGTCTGCAGATCCCACCCTACCTCATTAACAAAACTTTCATTAATTGAGTTTCATGAACACCATAGAAGTTAGAATTTACAACACCTGATCATTACATATGGTCACGAGAAGGAGGATACTACATGATCCAGAGAATCATAGCACAGATAAATTGTCTCATGGATTTGGGGACACAATTTAATCTACTATAGTGATCAGGAAAGAGGCATGGATTTGTTGAAGGCTTACCTGATGTGAATAAATGTTGAGAAAAGATTTCTAAGTCGATGTATTTCCACACCATCATACCCATCAGAATCACTCAAACAGAAGTATGACCTACTTGTGCAGTAAGACCTTTCATGTATGTCCACATTCCTTTGATGAAAAATTTTAATTTTCAAGTTAAGGACCTAAACATTCCCTCATGTATCATACTTTGTAAAGACCCGGGCGGAGTTAAGGCAGTTTTGCCAGTCAATTACAGAGATATTCAGAAACACCCACCCTCTTGAAATTGGAAATTGAAGGTAAAGGTAGAGTTGCTTTGATCGCTTTGAGGAAGTCACCAATTATCTATTTCTCTCAAGATGTACCTATGCAAGGTGTCGCTCTTGTGAACTGATGGCATACACATCATCCTCCCACCTGCAAATTGCTCAGACATCTGCATAACACTCTTAATATAGCTGCTGAATTCTCCCAGGTTGACTTCTTTTTTTCATCTGAGTGACAATTTCTGTGACAATAGCTCTTTTTGTTCTGCAATTCAAATTAAGACACCAAATAAAGCACACCCACGCATTCACCTCCTGTCCCCAATTTAATTTTGTGATTGTAAAATATCGGCATATCTCAAGTCACATATCTCAAGTGACTCTTAGGCATTGTTATGCAAATGATGATGCACGGAGGCAGCTGGCCCTAGCTTGATGAGGAGGAGAGAGAATCGCCTTCAGCCCCGGGGCTAATTCCTGGGAAGCAGAGGTCACACACACAGCCTCTCTCCAATCATTTTGATCAATTCTGACACCAGCGGTCCCTCCCACTGGAACTTTTTACCTCTCTTCTGGTTTTGATCATTTGTTGCAATGGCCACATAGAAGTCATAGGCAATACTCAAGATTTTGAGGTTTGTTCTGGATGTAACCAGTCACAAAAACAAGACTCCAAGAGTTGATGGACCACCCAGGGAAATGTTTTAGCAAGCTCATGAAGCACTGGAAGCACTCACTTGTCTATGCCAAGAACTTTGGAAGACACCGACTTGGCCAACTGACTGGAACAGATCCATATTTGTACCAATTCCAAGGAAAAGTGACCCAACAGAGTGCTCAAGTTATAGAACAATATTGCATGCAAGTAAAAGTTTGCTGAAAACCACCCAGCCATGCCTGCAGCATTACACTGGCCGAGAGCTGCCGCAGGTTCAGGCTGGATTCAGAAGAGGGCATGGAGCAAAGGGTACCATTGGTTCTGTCAGATGGATCTTGCCTGCAAGGAGGAAAGACCAGAAAGATGTTTACTTGTGTTTTATTGACTTTGCAAAACTATTCAACTGTGTGGAACATAACAAACTACGAGAAGAAGGGGAATTCCAGAGCACTTGATGCGCTCAGGCAGGACTTCTGCATGGATCAGGAGGCAGTGGTGGGAACAGAAAAAGGGAATGCTACATGGGTTAAAATCGGGAAAGGTGTGCAACAGGGTTTATCCTCTCACCATACTTAAGAATTGTAGCCTTCAGGCTGGATTAGAAGTCAACAGAAAGAAAACCGAAATCCTCATAACTAAGTCAGTAGGTAAAACTGTGGTGATAGGTAACTTCCCAACAACTGGAGAAAAGATTGAAGTTGCCAAGAGTTTCATCTTGCTTGGTTGCCCCATCAATGATCATGGAAGCAGCAGTCAAGGGATCAAACAATATATTTCACTGGGCAAATCTTCTGGAAAAGTCTCCACTAAGTGTTGCAAAGCAAGGATGTTACTTTGAGGAATAAGGTGTGCCCGACCCAAGCTATAGTATTTTCAATCGCCTTGTACGTTGGGCATTGAATAATAAAGACTGAAGAAGAATCAGTGCATTTGAATTATGGTGCTGGTGAGGGATATTGAAAGTACTGTGGACTGCCAAAAAATTTGTCTTGGAAGAAGTACAACCCATATACTCCTTAGAACCAGGATGGTGAGATTTTGTCCCAAAAAGGTATCATCCTTGATCAAGTAGAAGGGTTGTGAAAAACAGGAAGATCCTCCCTGAGATGGATTGACAGCATAGCCAAAACAATGGACCCAAATATAAGAACAATTATGGAGTAGGGTATAGGGCAAGGGTGTGTTTTGCTCCATTTTAAACAGGGTTATGTGTCTGAACTGGCTGGATAACACCTAACAACAACAACTAACAAGTCAAGATCAGGAATGACAGGATACATTCCTTAGTTAGGGCTGTTTCTTGACCATGTCCACAGGCAGGCTTCCTTCTAGTCATTGGCTTGTTGGTTCATTGAACTTTTTGTCTCTTGGTCTGACCTTGTCTTTGCCCTGTGCAGACAAATGTGATAAAGCCTTTAGTTACAAGAAGTGCCCTGATGGTGAAGAAAGTTAATGGTGCCCAGCTATCAAGAGTCTGGAGTCTTAAAGGCTTGAAAGGTAAATGAGTGGCCATTTAGCTCAGAAGCAACAAGGTCCACATGGAAAAGCACACCAGCCTGTGCGATCATGAGATGTCAAAGGGATCAGGTATCAGGCATCATCAGAACAAAATATCATAGTGAATGAGGGGCAAGTGCAGAGTGGAGACCCAAAGCCCATTTGAAGGCCACTGCATATCCCCTTACAGAAGGGTATCAAGGAGGAGACAAGTCAGTTAGGGTGTGACGTAGCAACAATGAAACATACAACTTTCCTCTATTTCCTAAATGCTTTCTCCCCCTGCTATCATGATCCCAATTCTACCTTACAAATCTGATTAGATCAGAGGATGTACACTGATACAGATAGGAACAGGGAACAAAGGGAATCCAGGGCAGATGATCCCTTCAAGACCAGAGGTGTGAGTGGAGATACTAGGAGAGTGAAGGGCGAACTGATTACAAGGATTTACATGTGACCTCCTCCCTGGGTGACAGACAACAGAAGAGTGGGTGAGGGGAGACATCAGACAGGGCAAGATATGACAAAATAATAATTTATAAATTATCAAGGGTTCATGAGGGAGGAGGGAACAGGGAAGGAGGGGAAAATGAGGAGCTGATGCCAGGAGTTTAGGTGGAGAGCAAATGTTTTGAGAATGATGAGGGCAATTAATGTACAAATGTGCTTTACACAATTGTTGTATGTATGGATTGTGATAAGAGTTGTATGAGCACCTAATAAAAAGATTTTTTTAAATTATTTTTTAATTTTAACAATTTATTGGGGCTCATACAATTCTTTTCACAGTTCATATATATACATACATCAATTGTATAAAGCACATCTGTACAGTCTTTGCCCTAATCATTTTTTTCTCTTTTCTTCTTTTACATTTTATTAGGAACTCATACAACTCTTACCACAATCCATACATATACATACATCAATTGTATAAAGCACATCCATACATTCCCTGCCCCAATCATTCTCAAGGCATTTGCTCTCCACTTAAGCCCCTTGCATCAGGTCCTCTTTTTTTTTCCCCTCCTTCCTCCCCCTTCCCCCCTCCCTCATATGCCCTTGGTAATTTATACATCGTTGTTTTGTCATATCTTGCCCTATCCGGAGTCTCCCTTCCCCCCTTCTCTGCTGTCCCTCTCCCAGGGAAGAGGTCACATGTGGATCCTTGTAATCAGTTCCCCCTTTCCAACCCACTCACCCTCCACTCTCACAGCATCGTCCCTCACACCCTTGATCCTGAAGGTATCATCCACCCTGGATTCCCTGTACCTCCAACCCTCATATGCACCAGTGTACAGCCTCTGTCCTATCCAGCCCTGCAAGGTAGAATTCGGATCATGGTAGTTGGGGGGAGGAAGCATCCAGGATCCGGGGGAAAGCTGTGTTCTTCATTGATACTACCTCACACCCTAATTAACCCATCTCCTCTCCTAAACCCCTCTATGAGGGGATCTCCATTGGTCGACACTTGGGCCTTGGGTCTCCACTCTGCACTTCCCCCTTCATTTAATATGATATATATATACATATATATATACATACATATATACATATACACACATATACACATACATACACACACTTATATCTTTTTTTTTTTTTGCATGATGCCTTATACCTGGTCCCTTGGGCACCTCGTGATCGCACTGGCCGGTGTGCTTCTTCCATGTGGGCTTATTTGCTTCTGAGCTAGATGGCCGCTTGTTCACCTTCAAGCCTTTAAGACCCCAGACACTATCTCTTTTGATAGCCGGGCACCATCAGCTTTCTTCACCACATTTGCTTATGCACCCATTTGTCTTCAGCGATCCTATCATGGAGGTGTGCAGTCAATGATATGATTTTTTGTTCTTTGATGCCTGGTAACTGATCCCTTTGGGACCACTCGCTCACTCAGGCTGGTGTGTTCTTCCATGTGGACTTTGTTGCTTCTGAGCTAGATGGCCGCTTGTTTATCTTCAAGCCTTTAAGACCCCAGTCACTATCTCTTTTGATAGTCGGGCACCATCAGCTTTCTTCACCACATTTACTTGTTCACACACTTTGGCTCCAGCCGTTGTGTCGGGAGAGTGAGCATCATAGAGTTCCAATTTAATAAAAGAAGGTATTCATTCATTGAGGGAGTGTTTGAGGGAGGAGGGAACAGGGAAGGAGGGGAAAATGAGGAGCTGATGCCAGGAGTTTAGGTGGAGAGCAAATATTTTGAGAATGATGAGGGCAATGAATGTACAAATGTGCTTTACACAATTGTTGTATGTATGGATTGTGATAAGAGTTGTATGAGCACCTAATAAAAAGATTTTTTAAAAAAGAAGTGACCCAAGTCACCCCACTCTACCAGTTAACCTGTGCAAAGGCACCGAGCTCTTTCGCTCTATGGTTGGGCACACTGTGCACCAGGAACCTCACTATGTTCTGTGGCTTATGCCATTCTCCTGGGCTCCCCTGCTGCCATGTTTCTATTGTGTTTCTCACCATCTCCTCACTGTGTGCTGCCATCTCCAGCAGTACAGCTTTTTTATTTGACTGCTGAGTCTAGGAGGCTCTCAGCACTGGGACTTGGGGTTGTACCCAGGAGAGGCTTTGCACTCCTGGCTTTTCTTGAAGGTAGTGCCCATTTTAAGCCTAGGGTGATGGCAAAGCTGAACAATCCCCTCATTAGGATTCTAAATACCTTATTTGTATGTTTCTATTGCTATGCACCTTGTTTGCATTATTAACAAGCTGTCTAATCCACTTGGTTGACCATAAGCTTCTTATTTGCTTATTTCCATCAATCATTTGGTGGGAATTCCAAGATTATACCCAGAACATGCAAAGAAAACTATCCATTGCACCACAGACATAAAAGAGGATGCAGAGAAAGATGAATTTTGCATTAGCAAATAAATTTAATTCTTGGGTTTCCACTGTTGCAGAGTTACTTTGCATCACTTCTTTTTTAAAATTATAGCTTCCTCCAGAGTTGAGTTCTTAATGTTCTTCCTCTGTTTCTGTTTCAGCCTTCGAGAGGAAGCAATTATGGCAGTTGTGTTCCACACATAGTACTGTCACACAGAGCTAAGCTTCCCCCCCCCATTAAAAATATAAACATAAACATGGCTGGGGCATTTAGGGTCATTTACTTCATGACAGGCATGAAGCTAGGCACTTCATTTATGTTCGTGATTCAGACAGAGAAGGTACTTTGGAGCTCAAATTCTAGAAGACACAGCTCTAAAAATGAAGGGTACAGCCTTGATCTCCTTTTGATTTTTTTCCTGCCACACAAACAAGGCTAGGAAAAGGAAAACAACATGCAACAACCAGTGTTGATCTTTCTTTTGACAATTCAGAATATAAATACCTCCTCGATTTCAACTCTTACATGTTGAAATTTAAGAATTAATATAGACTTTTACTTCCTTATTAATAATATTTTGATTCAATTTTACATTTGTTTCTTACACTTAAAATTTATTTTAGTAACTTTTTAAGAGTGCAATTACTTCATCCTGAAAATAAATGTGTCGTCTTATGTGACAATTGATATTTCTGAAAAACAAGTTCATAGCCATGTTAGTATTTATGTATTTATCCATCAATAAATGTTAGATAGCTTTATCGTGCCAAAGTCTGTGCTAGAGCAGATATGAAGAAGGATTAAAGCCATCCTGCTAGATGGTGAATTAGGCAGATAGGCTTCATAGACCTTCTGGAACTATGACATGCAATACTGTCTACAACTATGATGTGAAACAGATGCAGATAATAATCCTGGCACCCTGAACTTTAGAGGGGAGGGTAGAGAAGTTGGTTAACTATGGACTAGGAGAAGACATTGAACGACAGAGATGAAAGAGGACACACAAGGGTGAACTGTGTGTTAGCTTGTTGAGTAGTTTGCTAGCCATCTTGAACTTTTGCAAGAAGCATTCTACCCAGAAAACAGCCTGACATATTGGTGACTAGTGATGAGAAGTGAGATCCTTCCTTGGTCCTTACACCCTTCTGGTTACTAGAAGTATGGTCAATTCCCACCCTCAACTATCCAGTGGTCAGTGACTCCTAAGCCCCATCCTCCATGCAGTCTGCTCTGACTGAGGTGAGAGTCACACCCTTGTGCTGGGTATGTCACCCCAATGTCAGGAATCACTTGAACTCCTCCTCAGCAGCCCAGTCAAGCACACAGTATCAAGACCCTATCCAAACCTATTGGGGCAGGAATTCTTTCCGTAACCTACTGCCCTGCCGCAACTGCCTTAGTGTCTGAAATAATTCCTTTTGGGAATGGGTACCCTGACCTCAGTCACCATCTGATCCAGTCCAAACTACAGCCACACATACTGACTGAGGGCCACTACCCACTCTTTGAGTCTGATCATCAATAACAACTCAAAAATATCACTGCCATTACGGTAAATGTGACTCATAGCACCCCTATTGGATAGAGTAGAGCTGCCCCTTTGCGTTTCCAAGGCTGTAATTTTTTTAAATTTTTATTTTATTTTTAAAGGCATTCAAAACCTTTTTATTGGGGGCTTGTACAACTCTTATCACAATCCACACATACATCCATTGTGTCAAGCACTTTTGTGCATTTGTTTCCCTCATCATTCTCAAAACATTTGCTTTCTACTTGAGCCCTTGGTATCAGCTCCTCATTTTCCCCTCCTTCCCCTCTGTCCCCTCCTCCATGAACCCTTGATAACTCATAAATTATTATTATTTTGTCATATCTTACATTGTCTGATGTCTACCTTCACCTACTTCTCTGCTGTCTGTCCCTCAGGGAGGAGGTCATATGTAGATCCTTGTAATCTGTTCCCCCTTTCTCCTTACCTTACCCTCACCCTCCCAGTATCGCCACTCTCATCACTGGTCCTGAGGGGTTCATCTGTCCTGGATTCCCCATGTTTCCAGTTCCTATCTGTACCAGTGTACATCCTCTGGTCCAGCCAGATTTGTAAGGTAGAATCGGGATCATGATAGTAGAATTGGGATCATGATAGTGGGGGAGGCAGGGAGGAGAAAGCATTCAAGAACTAGCGGAAAATTGTGTTTCATCATTGCTACAGTGCACCCTGACTGGCTCATCTCCTCCCCACAACCCTTCTGCAAGGGTTGTCCAATTGCCCACAGATGGGACCTAGGTACCCATTACAGTGCTATGATTTTTTTGGTCTTTGATGCCTCATATCTAATCCCCTCAATGCCTCATGATCTCGTAGACTGGTGTGCTTCTTCCTTGTGGGCTTTGTTGTTTCACAGTTAGATGGCCACTTGTTTATCTTCAAGCCCATAGGACCCCAGGCTTGTGATAGCCGGCCACCATCATCTTTCTTCACCACATTTGCTTATGCACCACTTTGTCTTCACAGATCATGTCGGGACAGGCTGGTGCTTCTTCCATGTAGGTTTTCTTGTTTCTCAGCTAGATGGCTGCCTGTTTATCTTCAAGCCTTTATGACCCCAGATGCGATATCTTTTGATAGTTGGGCACCATAAGATTTCTTTACCACATTTTCTTGTGCACCCATTGTCGTCAGCAATTGTGCCAGGAAGGTGAGCATCTCAGACTGCTGAATTGTTAGAACAAAACGTTCTTGTGTTGAGGGTGTACTTGAGTAGGGGCCCACTGTCCATCTGTTTCCTTAATACTAAACCTATAAATATATGCACATACATCTATTTCCCCCTCGTCGTGTATAAATATACTTACATCTGTACATGCCTGTATTAGATCTCTATAAATGCCCTTTGCCTCATAGTTCTTTCCTCTATTTATTTGTACTTTCTTCTTGTCCCACTATCATGTTCAGCCTTCATTTGGGTTTCAGGAATTCCTCTCGGTTACATTGTCCTTGATCCAGCCCTGCCTACACCCTCCTTGCCACTGATTTTGGATCACTTGTTCCCTTGCCCCTGGGTCTGTTAACACCCACTTCCTTTTCCCTCCTCCCCTCTCCCATGTCCTCTTGGAACTGTAATCCCCTTGTTCTCTGCTCCAGATTGTTTATCCTGCCTATCCCTTCCAGGTATATATGCAGTGACAACAATATGCACCAACACAAGACTGAGTACAATGAAGCAACAATAGAAAATAAAATAATAGCTACAACAACAACACCAAAAACCCTATAAATAGTTCAAGGTCTATTTGTTGTCCTTTATGAGTGCTTTCCAGTCAAGTCTGATGGGATACCATGCCATGGCCCCTCTTCTATCCCTGGCATTCCCTGGGGACTTCATTGCTCTGCTCTCCCTACTGCTCTGCTGCATGCCCCCAGTGGCTGGCTTTAGCGTAGTGGGCTCAGGGTGGGTACAATTCCAGCTGGGTGTCTCTAGTGTTGCCCCCGCCCCCGTGGTGCTATGGGTCAGTGAGGATCGCTGTGTCCATGATGGGGCTGGCTCTGTGGTCGTCTCTGTACATTTGCTGCTCTGAGCAGAAATATTGTCCTCAGGGTTTGGTGGACCAGAATGTGTTTCACTCTTTTTCTTTTTTTAACCTTCCCTCCATATTGGCTCCTGTGTTCTCTGATCAGACAATCCCTCTCCTTGATCTGTAGCTTCAGTGCTGTCCTCTGATGTGAATTATTTGGGTGGTGGTGGGGGAGTGTTGTCCACTTTGTTAGTAATGGGGCCAAGGCTGTAAATATTTAAGGAACATACAGTCTCACATTTTTCGCATGGAGCTTCTGATTGAAAAGGGTATTTGCTATGATGAAGTTGTTGGTCCTCAAAAATTCTATCATGTTATCTCCAGCTTAATTTTTATCCCCAATGCTAAAGTTTCAACTATTATTACCTTTTCTTTGTTTCCAATTTTTGTGTTCCAATCATCAATAATTATCAATGAATCTTGATTACATGCTTGATCAATTGCAGATGTTACTAAAATTTTTAAAAATTTTCAGCACTCTCGTTAGTGGTAGGTGCATAAATTTAAATAGCAATTGTATTGGTTTTCTTGTTTGTGGACAGACATTATCCTATCACAGACAACTTTGTGCTTCAAAATAGACCTTGAAGTGTACTTTTGGAGAATGAATGTAATGCCATTCCTACCTTTTTCAACAACACAAAAAGTGATTACACACCTGGACTTCTCCAGAATACACAGAAATCAAATTGACTACATTGATAGGAAGAAACAATGGAGAAGCTCAATATCAACAGCTAAAACCTGGCCTGGGTGACTGTGGAATAGACAATCAATTGCTCACATCTAAGTTCAGGTTGAAGTTGAAGGAAATTAAAACAAGCACACTGTAGCCAATGATCTTGAGTATATCCTGCCTGAATTCTGAGAACAACTCAAAAATAGATTCAATGCATTAAACCCTAATGACAGAAGACATATTGAGCTGTGGGGAGACATTCTCTTGAAGCTGTGTTATTTGTTTCTCAGTTTTTTGGTAAATGAAATCCAAGGATATTGAGTCTATAGGGAAAGAAAATATAACAAGGGTTTGGGGGAGGGATGATATAGAGGGGTGGGGTAGCTAAGAAGGAGATGATGTCAAGAAGCTCAGGAAGGAAAAGTATGTTTCGAGACTGATTATGGAAGCAATTGTACAATTATGTCTCACATGATCGAAATATGGAATGACGTGACATTTTTATTAACTCCCAAATGACAGCAAATTAAAAAAAAGAAAAAGAAAAGCATAGATTCAGGAACGAATTCTGGGCTCTCAGTGAATTCTAGCTCCAATTTAGGAGCAATTAGTTCTTATAGCATGGCCCTACTTGATACTCACCTTCATGACATGATCACTGAAGAGAAGGATGCTACAGCAAAGAGTGGTGAAGAAAGAAGATGGTGCCTGGCTATCAATCTGAATAGTCTCTGGGGCCTTAAAGGCTTGTATTCAAACAAGCAACCATCTAAGCGAGGAGTCAATTAAGTCCAAACAGAAGAAGCACACCAGCTTGTGTAATCCAAAGATGACAATCACAAAATTTGAATATGGTGAAGGGAAAAGTAGCACAGCTAAAATTATGAACACCCAATTTGTAGAAGGCTAGGAAAGACAATGGAGTCCCAAGTCCATCTGCAGCATATCTTGTCAGATCAAGCTGCTGGCAGATCCACTCTAGCCAAAGGCAAGAATCCCTATTAGGGTTACATTCAGGCAGAGACCATTGTAATCTGGATTATGCTGGTTACTTGGCCAGTTGACCTCTCGATAGACATGACCTGAATTTGTTCTGGGTGCAAATATCTCTTAGCTGTTGCATGACAGAAATTTCTTTCCTGGCTCTTTGAGTGTTGATGAGGGTCTTCTCATTTTCACAAATTATGTGTATTTTTGTCTTTATACTAATAAAATCTTATCCTTGCTACCTCGGTGCAATCTGTTTTTATTGTGTTTCCTATCTGTGAAGAGCAGGAGGAGTGGAGGCATAATGATAATAACTTATATAAGGGGTTACAGGGAATGTAGTGGTGGGGATGGGTCATAGGGAATGAAAGGGGAGTTCAGAAGAAAATTGTGAAGGTGGGAGTGGGGAGAGAGGAGTGAGCATTATAACTGACTGTGATTGTACAACTCATTTTAAAGACAATTTAATCATGGCGGTGGGGGATGGGGACTGCTCTAAGATTGATATATGGTGGTGATTGTACAATTCCCCTTGAAATGATTGAATGGTTGAACGATTGAAATGTTCAATTGAATTATGTACCAATAAAACTGTTGGGGGAAAAAGAATATCATATATCAATAAAATAAATTGGTCATTAAAAATTTGGGAACAAAAGAAAAGATCAAATTGCATGTCAGAAGAGACCGTGAAACTTGCTCTTAATTCTAATGTTAAGACAAAGGGGAGAAAATGACTACGTCAAAGAGCTGAATATAAAATTTCAAAGGAAGCTTGAGAAGATAAAATAAAATATTATAATGAAATGTGACAAAACCTAGAGTTAGAAAACCCAATAGGAAGAAAACACATAGCTGAAACTGAATGAACGGAAGGAAACCTTTTAGGAAACTTGAGTTGCAATATGGACCCTATGGGCAAAACACTGAGTGATGCAGGAAGCAGCCAAAGAAGATGGGAAGAACACCCAGAGTCACTTTACGAAAAAACATTCAAACATACCAAGAGATAGAATGGTACTAAAGGAAGAATTTCAAGCTAACCTGAAACCATGACCCCCAAACAGGGGGCCAGAATTAATGGAATACTAATTAAAATGTTTCAACAAGCACATAAAGCACTGGAAGCACTCACTCATCTATGCCAAGAAATTCAGAAGACAGACACATAACTTACTGTGTGAATTTGTTAGAGAAACAAATAACAAATTCATGGACACTCATATGTATATAAGAAAGAGGTTTATGTACAAGAGCAATTGAATATTGAGAAAACATCTGAGCTCACCCCAGATCAAGTCCTTAAGTCCGATATTAGCCCATATATCCAATACCAATCTATGAATTCCACTTCAAACTCAAATAACACATGCAATGACACTGAATGCAGGATGATCACTGGCCCATGGGGCAAAGTCTTGTGGATCCAGTGGCCGGGTAAGCATCTCAGTGCTGGGAGGGGTCTCCACGAGGCTTCTCCAGCTCTGAGGCTCTGGCTATCATCAACCTGTCTTCATGTGGCTGCCAACAATTAGTGTCTCCAAATGAAGTCATCAAACTATGACCTGATTAACAGGCTAGACTCCACTCCACTCTGAATCCTCAAATTGACACCAGATTATGTAACTACCACACTTACTGAGTGGAAGAGATCCATATTTGTATCCTTTACAAAGAAACCCAGGTAACCCATCGGAATGAACAAATCATAGAACAATGTCTTTGATATCAATGTAAGTAAAATGTTGCTGAAGATGATCCAACAATGGTTGCAGCAGTGCACTGACAGATTGCTGCCAGAAGTTCAGGATGGAATCAGAAGAGGATACGGAGGATACATTGCTGATGTCAGATGGATCTTGGCAAAGAATACCAGAACGATATTTGCTTGTGTTTTATTGACTATGCAAAGGCATCCAGCTTGTGGATCATACCAGACTATAGACAACCTTTCGAAGAATTGGAATTACAGAACCCTTCATTGTGCTAATGGGGAACCTGTATGTGAATCAAGAGGCAGTTGTGGGAACAGAACAAGGGGATTGCATGAGTTAAAATCAGGAAAGGTGTGCATTAGGTTTGTTTTCTCTCACCAAGTTTATTCAATCTGTATGCTGAGAAATTAGAGAATGTGGTTTATATGAAGAATAATATGGTATCAGGAGTGAGGAAGGCTTCACAACCTGTGATATGCAGATATTACAACCTTATTTGCTAAAAGTGAGGAGCTCTTGAAGCACTTGTTGATGAAGATCAAGGATTGCAGCCTTTAGCATGTAATGCAAAGAATACTAAACTCTTCCCAAATAGACTAACAGGAAACATCATGATAAACAAAGAAATGATTAAAATTGTCAAGAATTTAATCTTTATTAGATTCACGATTAATGCTCATGGAAGCAGTAGTCAGGATTGCCAAGGATGCATTGCACTGGGTAAGTCTTCTGCACAAGATCTCTGCAAAGTTTGGAAAAATCAAGGATTTGACTTTGAGGACTATGGTGTGCCTAACCCAAGCCATGGTCTTCTTCTTCTTCTTCATTTTTGCCATGGTCTTTTCAGTAACCTCCTGTACTTGTAAAAGACATTGAATAAGGAAAACTGAAGACGAATCAATGCATTTGGAATTGGTGTTGGCAAAGAATATTGAAAGTACCATGGTATGCCAAAAAAACTCTTTCTTATAAGTACAGCCAGTATGATTTTAGAAGACTTTGTCTTGTGTTCTTTGGATATGCTACCAGGTGAGAGCAGTCCCCTGAAGGACATGTCAGTCATGTTTGCTAGAGGATCAGTGACAAAGAGGAAGGACCTTGGTGAGATGTATTGACACCGTGGCTGCAACAATGGGCTCAAACATGTGGACAATGATGAGGATGGCATAGGACAGGGTGAGCTTTTGCTCTCTTTCAGCAGGGCCACTATGTTTCAGAACCAACTCGAAGGCACTTAACAGCAAGTATATCCATGACTGTGGAGAAACATACAGAGCACACAGGGAACAAGTTAAGAAAACATCTTAGATATAACCAAACACCTTGAGAGGATGGGGTTCTTGGCATGGAGGCTCAGTACCATAGCCACAAGGTCAATCAGGTCAAGGTCAATTAGTATAACAGTTCAGAAAGACAATGTTCTATATCTTATTTTGGTTATTAGTGAGTGCTCACTACCTCTCATTGATTATATAAAGTGTAAGCATTCTTCTCTCCCAATCCAGAAGTAAGAAAAGTGATTTAAATAAATGACACATTGAAACAATTAGTCCAATGGACTCATGCAACACAAAAGCACCAGTTTCCACAACCCTGATGTCAGTTGAATTCAATCCGGCTTGGCTACCACTGCCAACTGCTCTGGAAAGGATCACATTAGAAAGGCCTAGATAGAGTGGGAAGAAAATGTGGAACAGAATCAGAATGGTAAAAAGAGATAAGGCTTACTGGCCAAATAGAGACTTAGGCTCTGGCCCTCAGTCATGCTTCAGTTATTGCACAAAACTCAGCTCTATGGTAGAATAATCAACTGCATAAGATTAAAAAGGAAGCCTTTTTCTCAGGACAGCGGGTTAGGAGAGAAGAAAGAATGGAAACAGGAAATATAAGGAGAAAGTGGGATAAGGGATGGGAAACTGAGAGGATTGAAATGGAGCATTTGAAACAAAATGTGAAAAAACTGCTGAATGTCAGATGGATGATTTCTCTGTAACCTTCCCCTAAGTAATAAAAACAGATATATATTTGTAGATCAAGTATACTCAAGTGAATGTGCACGTGGAAACATTTTTGCCATGGGGGCAAGGCTTGGGCAGCACTTTCAAGTTTATGATCTTTCAGAAGCACACTGCCAAGTTCTTCTTCGGAGGCATTTTTTAAGGGAGAAATAGACATGAGGACAAGGATGTCATAATCAACTCAGAATGTCTGGAATGAGTCTCATCAGTGGTAAACCAAGGAGAAGGACACCCTGCTCATTGTCATGCTAACTGGCTGATGGAATCTGAGATTGAATTCCCGACCCCGGGAGTAGTCAATACACAGTGACGTGAAGTGGAAGGTGCACTCAATAAGAAAGAATGTGTGAAATGTCTGAGTGAGCAGTCTAGTGCGTGACTTGTTTGAATTCCGCAGGGAAGACGTGGAAGATATTCCAGCTGATTTCAACCAACTATGAGAGACCATGAAATAGGAAAAATATTTAAGCCAGCAAGGTTAAATAAGTTCCCGTTGCCCCCCCTTCAGACAGTTTCTTTATCTTTAGGAATAAGAAAAATCTTCTCCGTAGTATTGCTTTGTCGAGCCTTTTAATGAAGGAAATTGGAAAGGTCTGTTGTAAACAGAGAATTTCTAGACACCGAAAATCTTGACTTTCATATAGTCGAAAGTGGTGTGGAAAATGCAGTTCTGCATATTAGTCAAAAGAGTAAATCTGAAAGATGTTACAGCTGCCTCAAATGGAAAATTAGTTACAGACATATATTTGTAAATCAAACATATTGAAGTGAACGTGCATATGGAAACTAATGTTTGGCTTGAATTCCGCCCGCTTGAGGGTGGGACTTGGCAGAGATTTCAAGTCTAGGATCTTTCAGAAGCAGCTTGCCAAACTATTATGATGAGGTATTTCTTGTTAAGTTCCAAACACCAAACTTTGGTCTAATAGTGAAGTCATTCATTATTTGCACCGCCCAGAAATTCCATACAATTGTCTTTCTACCTGATATATTTGACATTACCACAGTCTGAAAACCCGTGGCTGGCAAGTCAATTCTTACTTCACACAACACACCTGGACAAATGCAAACCTTCATGAAAGCATCCTCCCACCCCCAACCCGCGAGCAGCTGTTGCTTTTAAACCATCCTCCTTTTGTTAGCTACCTAGTTCTTACCATTGTGCCACCAGGGCAATGCTCGAAATAAAATGGGTATTCAAACAAGACTTATTGAGTATTTTTGCAATCAGAAAGAAGTCATGGCTCATAAAAATTATGTTAAAAAATAGATACACCAATAGAATCCTATATAGCAATAAAAGCGAATCAACTACAATCTAGGGGAAAATATGGGTGATCTCATAAGTAAAATATTAAGCAGCATATCAGATATTTAAATGTATGTACTGTAGGAGTATAATCATATAGCACCATAAATAATTATTTATGATGTTATTAATTTGCGAGGCATTATCCTTAATGAAAAAGAAACTGGAAAAGTTATCTTTGTTAAGAAGGTCCTGGCTAGCTTAGTATGTTTTCTTTTCTTTTGTTTGTTCTACATTTTAAAAATTCATTTTATTAGGGGCTTATACAACTCTTATCACAATCCATACATACATCAATTGTGTAAAGAACATTTATACATTCAATGTCCTCATCATTCTCAGAACATTTGCTCTCCACCTAAGCCCCTGGCATCAGGTCCTCAGTTTTCCCCTCCCTCCCTGCTCCCCACTCACTCATGAACACTTGATAATTTATAAATTATTATTTTCCCATATCTTGCCCTGTCCGATGTCTCCCCTCACCTACTTTTCTGTTGTCCTTCCCCCAGGGAGGAGGTCACATGTAGATCCTTATAATCAGTTCCCTCTTTCCAACCCACTCTCCCTCTACCCTCCCAGTATCGCCAGTCACACCCCTGGTCCTGAAGGGATCATCCGCCCTGGATTCTTCCAGTTCCTATCTGTACCAGTGTACATGCTCTGGTCTAGCCAGACTTGCAAGGGAGAATTTGGACATGATAGTAGGGGGGTGGGGAGGAAGCATTTAGGAATTAGAGGAAAGTTGTATTTTTCATCCTTGCTACATTGCACCCTGACTGGCTCGTCTCCTCCCTGAAACCCCTCTGCCAGGGGATCTCCAATGGCCCGCAAATGGGCTTTGGGTCTCTACTCCACACTCCCCGCCTCACTCATTTTGATAAGATATTTTGTTCTGATGATGCCTGATACCTGATCCCTTTGACACCTCGTGATCACACAGGTTGGTGTGTTTCTTCCATGTGGGCTTTGTTGCTTCTCAGGTAGATGGCTATTTGTTTACCTTCAAGCCTTTAAGACTCCAAACGTTATATCTTTTGATAGCCCAGCACCATCTGCTTTCTTCACCACATCTGCTTATTCACCTGCTTTGTTTCCAGTGGTTGTGTCAGGATGGTGAGCATCATAAATTAGCAATTTAATAGAAGAAAATACTCTTGCATTGGGGGAGTACTTGAGTGGAGGCCCAATGTCCTTCTGCTACCTTAATACTAATCATATAAATATATGCACTTAGATCTATTTCCTCATGTTCATATATAAATATAGTTGCATATGTACATACCTTTAATTAGGCCTCTATAAATGCCCTTTGCCTCCTAGCACTTTCCTCTATTTCCTTTGACTTTCCTCTTATCCCGCTATCATGCTCAGTCTTCATTTGGGTTTCAGTAATTCCTCTTGGTTACATGACCTTTGATCACGCCCTACTAGGCCTCCTACACCCTCCTCACCACCGATGTGGATCACTTGTGGTTCCCTTGTCCCTGAGTTGTTAACACCACTACCTTTTCCCCTACCTCCCCCTATCCCATGTCCCCCTGGAACTGTTGGTCCTGTTGTTTTATCCTCCAGATTGTTCATCTAGCCTATCTTATTTAGACAGACCTTCAGAGATAATAACATGAATAAAATCAAGACAGAGCAAAACCAAGCAAAAAATATACAACTAAACAACAAGAAGAAAACCAATGACAAAAAAAACAACAACAAAAACCCCACAATAAGAAAGGAAAGCTTCTAGTTAGTTATAGACTGTTTTTTGGCATTTAGGAGTGTTTTCCAGTCTAGGCTGTTGGGGCACCACGCCCTGGCCCCAAAGGCCACCGTCAGCACTCTCTGGGGACCTTGATGCTCCGTTCTCTTCCTGTTCTGTTGCAGCCCCTTAGTGTTTTGCCTTGGTGTGGCAGGATCAGATGGAGCGCAATTCCCACACTGTGTCTCTGGTGTTGTCCCCTATAGGGCTAGGGGTCAGTGAGGGGTATCATGTCTCATTGTGGGGCCAGCCATACGGTCCTGTCTGTGGACTGGCTTCTCTAATTGTGAACACCATCCTTAAGGCCTGGTGGGCCAGGGTGTGCTCTAAACCCCTCCTCCCCCCCCTTCATCTGCTCCCATGTGTTCTGATCAGATATGTTCCACTCCTGGGGCTGCAGATTCAATGCCATCCTTTGAAATTGTCCCATCCTGCGGGAACTTCAACGCGAACCCTGGAGGAGGGAGTGGGAATTGGGGGGACAAGAGACACGAGAAATGGAGACAAGACAAGTAGCCTGATCAAGTCTCGTTTATTGAATAAAAGGCTACAGCTTATATAGGCCAGGGAAAGGGAAACAAGCCGCAGGTGTTTCCCTGAGAACAATGACAGCAGAAAAAGCGGCAACTGTGCGTTCCTGTGGAAAGTTACATAGCTTAGGCAATAAAGAACAAGATAGTGGCGGGGGCTCATGGCTCCAAACAGGCAAGGTTATGACGGGGCCTCATGGCTACCGACAGAAATGAATTCTTCTTGGGGGAGGAGCAGGTGTCCACGTAGTAGTTGGGATTGGGGTTGGCCCCTCAGACCTCTGCACTGGTTCCCTACTCCACGCCATCATGTTGCATTCACATCTTGGAGCACTGGGTTGAAGACTGGTCCCTCTTTCCCTGTAGAGATATAAACAATACCCTGCCCTTGGATGGGTTAATGCCCTGTGTGCCCGCTACCCACCTCTTTATTATGATTTCTTTTTTCCTTTCACCACCTCCTCTTTAGTTGTCTACCATATGTATCCTTGTATTTGGTCTAGTCTTTGCAATATTGCCTGGTCCAAATGCCAGGAATGTTTGTATACAGTAGCTTTTTCTGCATGCAGTTTTAGCATTTTTTTTAAAAGCTTACCTCAGCGGGTTCAGGTTGTACTTGTCCTTTTGTGCTTGGCTTACTTCACGAAGCATGATTTCCTCCAGTTCTTGCCATGCAGTGATGTGCTTCATACGTCCATCACTACTTTTTAGTGATGTGCAATTCATCACTACTTTTTAGCGATGTCCATTTTATTTATATGTAATAGCTTTTTAATCCACTCAGCAGTTGATGGAAATTTGGGTTGTTTCCAACTCCTTGCAATTGTGAACTGTGTCACAATGAACATTGGAGCACAGATGTCTGGCCTTGGTTTGTTTCTTGCCTCTTCTGGGTATATACCAGTAGGGGGATTGCTTGGCCGTATGGTAACTCAATTTCCATCTGTTTTAGATATCGCCAGATATTCATAGTGGCTGTACATACTTACCGGTCCACCAGCAATGGGTGCGATTCCTGTCTCCCCACAGCTCCTCCAACACTTGTTTTCCGATTTTTTGAATTGGGCTATATCTAAGGGTGTTAGGTGGTGCCTCATTGTTGTTTTAATTTGCGTTTCCCTTATGGCTAATGATCGGGAACATTTTCTCATATGTTTGCTGGCCATTCGCATTTCTGTCCCTGTGAAACTTTTGTTCAGATCCTTTTCCCACCCGCTCAGTGGACAATTAGGTTTTTTTTTTGTTCTTTTTGGAAGCTCACAGAGTATTGTAGATTTTAGTAATAAGGCCTTTGTCTGATGTGTCATTGCTAAAGATGTTTTCCCAGTCTGTGGACTCTCTTATTACCCTCTTGGTGAATTCTTTAGATGTACACAAGTTTTTTATCTTCAGTATATCCCATTTGTCGATTTGTGCCTCCTCTGTGTGTGTGTCCTTCCCTATTTCTGATAGCCTGTGTATTCCCTGTGCCAAAGTTCTCAAGTTGGTCCCAATTCCCTCATTTATGGCCCTAATGGGTTTAACTTCAAGGTCTGTGATCCACCTTGAGTTTATTCTTGTGCATGGAGTGAGATAAGGGTCTTGTTTCATTTTTCTGCATGTAAATATCCCTTTTGTCAGTGGGATTGTGTTAGTCTTTTCACCATTGACTACCATGTTGGCTGCTGGTTTTTCATATATAGCTTGTATCTTCTCAAGTGTCTTAAACAGGAATTGGTGTTGGATGTTGTCAAATGCTTTTTCTGCATCTATCGATAATATCGTGTGGTTCTTATAGTTTTTCATGTGAATGTGACAAATCGTACAAATGGTCTTTTGTATGTTGAACTTTCCCTGCATTCCTGGTATGAATCCCACTTGGTCATGGTGAATTATTTGTTTTATATACTTTTGTATTCTGTTGGCTAGTATTAAGGATTTTTGCATAGATGTTCATTGGGGATATTGGTCTCTAGTTCTTGATTCTTGTGAGATCCTTGCCCGGTTTGGGTGTCAGAGTTATACTAGCTTCAAGGAAGAAGTTCAGGAGTTTGCCGTCTTTCTCTACGTTCTGGAAGATTTTGTGTAGGATTGGTGTTAGTTCTTCCCTAAATGCATTGTGGAATTCTCCAGAGAAGCCATCTGGTCCAGGGATTTTTTTGTTGGTAATCCTTTGATAATCTTTTCTATTTCTTCTGTTGCTATGGGTTTGTTGAGATTCTTGATGTCCACCGAGGATAGTCTAGTGAGGGATTATTTTTTTCAAGAATGTGTCAATTGACCCATAGCAAATGTTGCTGAGTTTCCTTAGCTGCTCTTGTGATTTTCTCCTTTTCCTCAAAGTTGGCTATTTTAACTATTATGTGTCTTGGTGACTTCTTCTTGGGATTCAGTCTATCTGATTTCACTCAGCCTCCTGAATGGTTGCCTGGTTTTTATTTATTAAGCTGGGGATATTTTTGTCCAAGAATTCTCTCACTGTTGTTGCAGATGATTTCTTTGTTGTGTCTTCCTCTGGTAAGCCAATAATTCTAACATTGTTTAACCTCCCAGCATCAGACATAGCTCTCAGGTTTTCTTCAGCTTCTCTGATAATCTTACTAGGGTTTTTTTTGCATTTGTTAAAGTCTGCTTGTCTGTCCTCCGAGTCATTGATGTGGCTTTCTGCTTCCTCCAGTTGATGCTGGAGTTCCGTGTTTCTGCTACTGAATTTTGTTAACTCCTCCCTAAGCTCCTGTATTTTCCTTTGGTGTATGACCTTTATCTGCTCTATCATTTCATCCTTCTTCTGTATTGTTTCCCTCATATCCTGTATGACTCTAAGCAGCATTCTGAAAATTTCTTTTTGTGCCAGCTCAATGTCTGCTTCTTCTATGCATGTTGTTATGTTTGGGACATCTGTTGCTATTGCATTTTGTTTCTCCTGTTTTTTTTGTTGAGGTCCTTGGGGCTGATGGCTGTTTGCGTTGCGTTGTTTTAGAAGAGCCAGGTGCCATTTTCCAGGGAGTCAAAGAGCATTCGCTCTCTATTGGAGACTTGTAGGAATGCTTCTCCATACTGCCTATAACTAATTTCACTGTGGAATTAACCTATCACTTTATCCTCCTGTGGCTTCCCTCTCAGGGGAGTGCCCCAGAAGGCTGGTGGATTGCCTGTTTTGGTTTTGTGGAGGTTGGGCAGAGGTTTCTGCAGCAGCTTGGAACTTTGAGGAGTGTTGGTGGAGCTGTCTTAGGCCCCCAGGCACACAAGCAGGAATTTCCTGGTAGGAAGTTGAGCAGAGTATCCCTTGGTGGAGGTCAGCAGGACTTTCCCCAGCCTCTGGCTAACTGTACAGTGTGGACCTCACCTAGCTGGGTGTGGCTAAGGTGTAAATGCCATGGGATAAGGGGAGGGAGTGGTCTGGAGGTCAGCAGTGGAGTGTGAGAGGACAGGAAAGAGACAAAGAGTAGAGAAAATTAAAAATTAAGCCAGCTGAGACTGTGCGGGGGGGGGGTGGGGTGGGGTGGGGGGGTGGGGGGGGCGGGTGGAGGTAAGTGGGGGGGTCTATATAGAGAAAGAGGAAAAATAAAAGTAACAATGTAGCTGAGTCCCAATCCCTGCCCTTGGAGCTTCAAGGGTATAATTTCTGCCCGGAGGCAGTTGTAAGCTATGGCCCTGTTGAGAAAAAGCCCTGCACAGCCTTCCCCCTTCCTCCCCACCCCAAAATGTTAGGGGAACTTAGAGAAGAGAGGGAAACAGAAGTAACAATGTAGCTGAACCCGAGATCCCTGCCCATGGAGCTGCAAAGGTTTAGTTACTGCTTCGAGGCAGGCATTGGCAAACTCTGGCTGTTTGAGATTAAGCCTCCTTGCAGTCTCCAAATAGTCCTGGCTCTGGCAGAGACAGTGGTGGGGCTAAGGTCAAGCCCTAGCCGGCCTCCACTGTGGTAAGCCAAAAGCTCCAAACCCCTCAAAACCTTGTGGGTCTGTGCCTACTTATCTTTATGATGCTCCTCCTGTGTTCCAGCAGTGTTGAATTTCCCTCTAAGCAACTCTCCTGAGCTGAATTCTGCAGTCCCCCTCTGGTATGCGTTACTCTGTTGCTATCTTTCAGGAAATCCTTAGTATGTTTCCTTAGTGAAAATTCACCAGCTAAATCATGAAATTTTTTATGTATGTCTACTACTTATCAGTCTGTCATACGATGGTGGCTTGTGTGTTGCTGTAAATCTGGAAGCTTTGTTACTGGTATTTCAACTGTCAGTCGGGTCACCCAGAGTGAAGGAGTTTCACCAGAGCTTCTACTCTAAGAACAGAATAAGGAGAAAGAAAAGGTTGCCTACTTTGAAGGAATTAGCTGCTGAAAACCTTATGAGTAGCACCAAAACACTGTGAGATACTGTAGACATTATGAATAGAAATAAGAACATTGTAGGAGATAGTCTCTGAAGACACTCAAAATATGACACACACCCCCCCCCCCACAAATTGCCTTCTCAAAGTAGAGTCATCCATACTGACATGGATGGAGTAAAGCTTCAGGGTCTTCATTTGCTGAAGGGGCACAGCTCAGCATAAGAAGAAACAGCTACCAAAATCTAATAATTGGAAGATAGGATGTATGGAGTATGAATCTAGGAAAATTAGAAGTCATTGAAAATGGAATGGAATGCAAAAAGATGCAGAAAATCATATGGCTTACTACTCTGTGAATGACAAAATCAAGAGGAATGACATTGCATTCATCGTCAAAAAAGACATTTCAAGGTCTATCTTGAAATTCAATGATGTGTGTGATAGGATTATATTTATCTGATTCAAGGAAATCTCATCAGTAAAACTGTTACTGGAATTTACGCACCAATCACTGAGGCTACTGATGGAATAATTGAAAAATCAATGTCTTCAGTCTCAAATTGATCAAACATGCAATCAAGATGCATTATTATTTGCTCAAACATGAGAACAATTGTGAGGATCATGCAGGACCAGGCAGTATTTTGTACTGCGCAGAGGGTCACTATGAGTTGGAATCATCTCAATGGCAATTAACAAAAGCACCACCACCACCACCAACAGCAACAACAGGATATGACCATGTTTTGCTTTAGTACATACTGCCAACCCCTTTTCAGAATGGTTATACTAAGTCAACTTTTCAACTTAAAATTTCAGATTGATTAACTAAATCCTAACAAAGTCTCCAAAAGGAAGATTCCAAAAATTAGTTGATCTCAGTGTTTATTACTTTTAATCAGGTGCAAATTCAATAAAACATTATACTTAATGGAGTGTATTAATAAATTAATAGGCTCTATAAGACTGTTTAAGGGACACCTCACTTACTTTAATGAATAAATTGAAGCACAACTGTAGTTTACTTCTGTAGTCTCTATGAGAGTGCTATCTGTTGGATAGCCTAGTTGTTAGCATTTGAACTGCCCTCCCAACTCAAAGATCTGTGAAAATTCAGTACGTTTTCTCCCCACATGGGTGCAAACCCTACAGTTTTGTTCCTACAGTATTCTTTTCCACCAATGCATTTCTTTACTGCACAGAGTTCATTTAAAAATCAAACAGCCCTCTCTAGGTGCTCCAGAAGAATGTCACTCTCACCAGTTATTTAATGGGCTTGTTAAACTTTGCTAAAGATTCGTATGGCCATAGAGAGAAGAGTAATGTAGAAGGCATGTTTCTTAATTACCTGGCTTCCAATCAGTGCCTGATGCAGCCCACGTTCGAACACTTCCTCCTCTGTTACGAAAAAGAACTCAATGGTCCTCGATATATACTCAAACCTATGTTTGCAAACATATATAGGTGCTTATGTGAACATAGCCTTGCATATACTTGAATTCAGCACCCATTAAAGACAGTTGGCTAAATAAAAATAGAATATTGAAAAAAGAAAAAGCACTGGCCATGGGAAATGGAAAGAAATAAAACAATAATAGTGCAAGGCATCTCGTTGTTGTTACACGCCATCAAGTTGACGCCTGCTCACAGTGTGACCCCCTCTTGGTAGAGTAAAATTGCCCTATCCAGTTTTCCTAGTTGTAATTGTTGTTTTTTAAAAAAAAAAAACCAAAGAAACAAAAAGCTCTTTCTCTCATTGAGTTATTGGAGGAGTTTGAACACTCCATTTTCAGACAGCAGCTGAGTGCTTAACCATTTGCCCCACCATCCCTTGTGAAATACCTGTGGATTTTTATCAGCCTACAAAAGTTAGCTTTGAGAGATTTCAGAATCTTTGCAAATAGGGCTGGCTTTGTCACTGAGCAAGCTCTTAGACATTCTCTACACTAAATGCTACCACTTAAGGGGATGTTTACAAATATTTGGTTCACTTGGTTCTTAAACCAGCTTCAACAGCTACAAGGCCATATTACAGTACTTCCTGTGGGAAAGAAAAAAAATTTCAAAAGCAGATTCAGTGTGCAGACATCCCTAAGCAGTATCTCTGCCTCCAGCCTGCACAATTTGGTAAGCCCATTTACTCACTAGGGTTTATTTCTATAATAAAAATCAGATTCAGAATTCATCCAATTTTCTCCTGCTATATTGCTATTCAAAAAGAATGGTCTATACAAACCCAATTCACTGAAATCTTATTATCATTTCTGATTACTAACTTTTGCATTAATTTCTGATGTACAACAATGGAGAATTGGATAGAAGATTACAAAAATGCGCCACTCTTCCAGAATAAGCTAGTTATTGCCTGGTGACCTTTCCTAACATTTGTCTCCCTCCCCTTTTCTCAATAAGCTAGTTTTCAAGGCATGTGGTTTGAATGAGTTAGTTTAACCTAGTGTTGTCCTGGTAAATGTTGAAGAACAGGCTTTCCAAGACCACACACACACACAAAGCCTTGCTTCCAGTGTTTGCTTAAGTAGTAAGTGTGGCAGTGAACTGTTATGTCAACTTGGCAACGGTGAATTTGTAGGTGGGGTAGTCTGGTGATGCCTCCTTGGGGGTGCAGTCTTTTGATAAGAAAGACAATGGGCACTTCTCTCTCCTGGGCCTTTCACTCTCCCCACTTGCTAAGATTCTGTGGCTGCCTCCAGGGGCTGCCTGTGTTTCTACTAACCTTGTTTCATAAAACTCTGCACCCACTGCTGTGTCACCTCCCTGCTCCCCATTTCACGTTTCTGCATCACAGGCCTGCAGTTGCCTGCATCTGGAGAGCTCTGGCTAGCATCAGACCCATGAACTTGAAGTAGACAAACTGGGCTACAAAGCATTCCTGATGTAAAGTTTTTTCATATACATATGTGAGTGTCACTGGTTTTGTTACCTAAAAAACTCAACTGATCATTGTAGGTATGATGTAAACCAGTGTTTTTCACAGAACGATCGAGAGGGGCTGCAAAATCAGATCCCTACAGTTTATCTTGGAGTATGGGCTATGGTACAAACGTTTTTAATTTCCAGTGAGGTACTGAGTAATTGTTTTCTGAAAAGGGAACAGTTGGCCAAACAAGTTTGAGAACCGGTGGTATAAATCTACCAAATGGTAAACGTAAAACTGCCAAAGCGACGTCGTGGGACATACATTTAGGCAGACATGCACAGCAGCAATGTAGAATGTTTCTGTCATACATATACAATGGATATAATTCTCCTTAAGCACATTTTGTGTTTTTTGGTACCATCAAGTGGGGTCTGACGCATCATGACTCAATATACCACAGAATGAGAGTGCACTACACCATCCTCACCATTGTTATGTTTGCGTATGTGATTACCGATTCTCTGCCAATCGATCCACTTCCTTACGGGTTTTCTCTTCTTCACTGGGCCTCTACCATTACCAAGCATGATATCCCTTCCAAGGACTAGATTCTTTTTTATCTTTCCTATCATTTTATTGGGAGCTCTTATAACATTCCATACATCAATTGTATCAAGCATATTTGTACTTATGTTGCCATCATCATTTCCAAGACATTTACCCAGGGAGGCAACAATCAGTCCAACACGGTTATCCTAAGGAAAATGTTGGTGATCCCATCTGCTCTCCAATTTCCTTACTTCTTCTGGTGTCTTCTGTAAGGGCTTTTATTTTGTTTTACATATTCCAAGTAGCCCTGCACCAATTCTTTTGCTATTCCATTTCTGAAATTATAAGAAAAAGAACCCATTTCTTATAGAGGTACAGAAACCAGAAGCACAGAGGGTGGGGGCAATGGATGCATTGTTCTGCCACAGCTATAATTTTTATTTAGCCCTTTTATGACTTATGGGCTGAAGTAACCTAAATCAACATAGAGAAATATACTTTCCTTCCTTGCCAAAATAAAATACCTATTTTTAGGTCCAAAGTGTTTTTAAGTAGGTGTGAGTGTAAGTGAAGTGTGGGAATCGATGACACCTTCCAGAGCTAAATGACTGCGAACCCTGAGTTCCACAGGAATCAAATAAGACTGTTGACCCCACGTCGGTTTGTTCTTCACATTTCAATTTCTTTTTTTTGCCCCAGAAAAACAAAAACATAAACCTGAAAACTAGACAGAAGGGATGGAAGGGAGGCTAGATCTAGAGTCGGTGAGTCAAGAAGCCAACTTTCCACAAATTCTCATTTGTTGGATTACAGGATAAGATGCACAAGCATCACTTTTACCATCGATTAATATAGCTTTGTCATTTAGTCCGGTGGCTTCAACGGCTACTGCATCCTTAAAATAAGAGCCCTTAGTCAACGAGAAGACGGATGTAGCAGAATTTGTTACTTTCTTAAGTTGCTATGAAAAAGTACCACCAACTTGATGGTTGCAAACCACAGCAATGATCCACTCACATTTCTGGAGCCCAGGAGTCCAAAATCATGGTCCTTCTCAGCCAGATCCATTCTCTCTTCAGAAGTTCTAGCATGAGAATCCTTCCTTCTTTCCTTTAGTTTCTGGATGGTTCTGAAATGGCAGCTTCTTTTTTAATGTAGAAGCATAAGTTCAATTTCTGCCTCCATTTCTATATAGCCTTCTTTTCTCTGGGTCTATTTACAAATCTCCCTGTCATTTCTCTTCCAGAGACATTACTCAGTATGTGTAGGTCAACTTTCAATGCAGGATGATTTTATCTTGAGATTCATAACTAATTAAATCTGTAAGGAAGTGATTTCCAGACACTGTCTGAGATTCTGCTTGGACATTAGTTTGGCAGCAGGGGCAGGGAGGGTGGGGCAAAATTCAACCAGCTACACATTATCAATACAGTTAGTTTGGCATAATGGTGAGGATTGGTCAGTGAATGTGCTGTCAGAGCAAGAAGAGCATTAGCAGGTACAGGATGAAACTAATGCTTTGGTTTCAGTCACCCTATCAGCAGTCACAATGACAGGACTAAACAGGTCTTCCATTTCAATGCTTGTCTCTGGAATCTCCATCTGCCTGCTGGGTCTTATTACACAATCAACTTTAAATCGATCTTCAGAAAGAGATTTTAGCCTTGACACCTAGTTGTTTTGCGAACTCTGGGTCTGTTCTAGAGCCAATCATGTTGCTGCCATCTCTTGCATCTCTTTTCCTTTATTCGGGTCATCCACGCTTCCTCTCACATTCATTTTCAAACTAGGTTGCTATAAACTCATGAGGACCCTCTCCAAACCTATGGCTACTCAAGTCAATGCTGCACAGAGTAGTGAGTCCTTACTCTCCTTCTCCTAGTGGTCATTGGTTCAAGGCTTTGGAAAGTGGGCCATTTGTGCTATTTAGATCAACTGTCTAAATAGTAGGTTGAGTCCTGAGAATTAACCCTGGCATGGACCATGTTACTTTGCTGTGATAACATACCTATTTATTGACTACATCAGTAAAAAAGATGTGCCTCAAAAGTTAAGCTTGAACTAGGTTGGTAAGCCCTGGAAGGCAGAACTCACAGCACTTAACTCTGAAATCTTCTTAATACTTAGCCCAGAAGCCTCCTAGTTGACAACAAATGAGTATTTTACATAAATCTTGAATACGCATACAAGAATGCACTCACCAAAAGGTAAATAAACTATACAATCTTTTTTTAATTGCCTCATCAATAAAGTGCATGAATGCTTATATGGAAGACTTTCAAGAAATAAAGATGGAATTCAGTACAATGGTAAAGGACAGTGAGTAAATGGTGTGGGGCCACATCTGACATCCTCCAGCTACATAAGGAAAAAGGAGAATCCAATTCCACTGGACCTCCAGAAGGCAGAAGGCAGCCGTGCCTCTGCCTTATCCTCTTCTTACACCCATTGCTTCTCCAATGCCACTCGACTTCTACACAGGGTTCAATAATTCTTTGTCAAAGTGACATGAAACTACAGGCAATATTCATGAGTACAGTGAGTTTATTAGGAAGGCTAACAGGTTACCTCTGGTCAGAATCAACTAACTGTAGCTGACAAGAGCACCTTTTCATTTCCAGTCCTCAACCTCAGCCATGTGGCCCCTTAACCTCTGCCTCCATGGGCCAGAGGACTGAGCATGTACTGGCTCTTCTGCTCTGCCCCTGATCTCTGTGATGGAGCCTCTGAGGCCTCTGATCTCAGTCTCTGCTACTTCATACAGAGATCTAGAATGTTCTCCATGGGTGGCTCTTCATCTGATGACTCAGGAATTTTTATCTATGCTTCTGAAAAGGCTCCTATACACAGAAGGACGATTGTGATAGAGCTGTAGTTTTTGTCTTTCATACCACCTGAGAAATAAAGGATGGTCACTTGGGTCACACCTGCTAGCAAGGTGTAGGCTCAGAATACATACCACCTTAATTCTGACTATTAACATACCTGAGAACACCCTCTAAAATGGTATTATAAGCCCAGGTATTGAGGCTAGAATTTAACAATGCATCATATAATGGATTGTAGCTAAAAGGGCCATATTAATTGACTACATCCAAGGTAGGAAAAAGGGATGGGTGGATGGTATTGATCATATGTGTTCTTAGAGAAGTACCACACAATGTTCAATTAGGCTACAATTCACAAAATAACCAACTTTCCCTTGTACCCTTCTTTAATTGGCAGAATCAAAGTGATTCTCTCCTCTGAACTTGTACTGAATGCAGAGAAGCTAAATGACTGGAAGAAATGGTTAATGAAAAGAGTTTATCAGGAAGTCTCAAAGAACACTTCAACAGTATAAAGTATTATAATAAAATATGCAAAGACCTGGAGATAGAAAATGAAAAGGAAGAATGTATTTGGTATTCCTACCACTAAAAAAAGCTCAAGAAAAAAATATAATCTTTCAGTTGCAATACAGCTTCAATGGACAAAATATTCAATGACAGTAAACTTCAAAAAAAAAAAGGGCAAGAAAAAAAGTAGACGAGATACACAGCCTCAATATAGAAAATAACGTATCCGTGTCTTAACATTTCTAGAGGGAATTTGTGATCAAGAACTGATGGAGGGGTTTAGGAGAGGAGATGGGTCAGTCAGGGTGTGAGGTAGCACTGATGAAGAACACAGCTTTCCCCCAGATCCTGGATGCTTCCGCCCCCCAACTAGCATGATCCGAATTCTACCTTGCAGAGCTGGATAGGGCAGAGGTTGTACACTGGTACATATGGGGGCTGGAGGCACAGGGAATCTAGGGTGGATGATACCTTCAGGACCAAGGGAGTGATGGGCGATGCTGAGAGAGTGGAGGGTGAGTGGGTTGGAAAGGGGGAACTGATTACAAGGATCCACATGTGACCTCCTCCCTGGGAGATGGACGGCAGAGAAGGGGGGGAAGGGAGACTCTGGATAGGGCAAGATATGACAAAATAACAATCTATAAATTATCAAGGGCTCATGAGGGAGGGAGAAGCAGGGAGGGAGGGGAAAAAGAGGACCTGATGCAAAGGGCTTAAGTGGAGAGCAAATGCTTTGAGAATGATTGGGGCAGGGAATGTGCAGATGTGCTTTTATACAATTGATGTATGTATTGTGATAAGAGTTGTATGAGCCCCTAATAAAATGTTTAACAAAATAAAACTGATGGTATTGAAAGATGGCCTCAAGGCTACAGTGAAGACACAGGCAAAAAAGCAAGGCTCCGGAAATTGATGTGGTACCAATTGAAGTGTTTCCACAAGCTGGTGCGGTGCTTGAAGTATTCACTAGTCTCTTGGCCAAGAAATTTGGAAACAAGAACCGGGCTAATCAGCTGGAAGAGACCTGTTTTCCTGCCCATTCAAAAAAGAAAAAGGTGACCCCAAAGAACAGGAGACTTATCAGAGAGCACAGGGACGGGAATTGGAGACAAAGGTTGAGTAGAACCGAAGCAACAGGGTGTGTGCATGTCTGACAGGCTCCACACACTGTTCCAGTCCAGGGTGGTGAGGGACCAAGCTCCCTAAGGAGCGAACAAGGTTCATGAGAAAGCCAGTCATTATCATGATAAGGAGTTTGGACTTGGCTCTGAAATAGTGGCGAGAGTGTAAATATTTTTAATCGGGGTAAGTAGGTGAATGATTCCAACTGATTAAACTTTGTTTTTTAATATTCCAAACAGATCATAATTCTATCCATTAATAATTTTACTTTACAACTTTGGCTTTTTCCTAAATATTAAAGATCTGTTTTGTGTGTCTACTGTCTACTACTGACATTCTAGACAATGGTAATCTAGTCTCCAGTAATATAATATTGCTTTTAGATATTTGGTTAACATCCCAAGGTGACTCAAGATTTAGTAGTATTTCAGTATATATGTAATCTGACTCTACATACCAGGGGAAGAAAAACAGAGTTAAGAAATAGAAGTTTTTAAATCTGTTAAAATTCCCCTGGGTGAACATAGAGCCTCTATAATTCAGAGAGATTTGCAGTTCGTTAACTATTGTTTACCACCTTGAGAAAGCGGAAAAATAGGTTGAGTGTGTTTTTGCAAACTCTTATTTCCTATATTGAACTTGATGCTTCAAATGGAGAGAAGTAAATTTCTTTTAGAATGTCAGATTTCAGAAATAAAATCATTTTCCCCTTTTTTTCAGAAATAAAATCTTTTAACCAAGAAAACATTTCTAATGTTACTATGTCTCTGTCTGCAAACCCTACAGGCAAATGAATGGGGCTACACACGTAATACTTAGCTTCCATTCACGAACTGAATTGTGTCCACCCACAATAGGGGTCAGTTTGGTTAATCCATGATGCTCAGTAGTTTGCCAGCTTTGTAATAACATAAGTCTTCCCCATGATGTGATGAGGCAATCATATGTAAAAGGGTGAGGGTGAATTTCAGGACCTAGCCAGATCGCAACCCTGATCCAATATAGTATCACTTTCTTTGGACGTGACTTGCCCCACCTTTTTTCTTACAAGAGATCCAAGGCTGGAGAAATGAACATAGAAGAAGAGAGACTTCAAATCTACCAAGAAAGAAGATCCAGGAGTGGAATGCACGCTATAATTCCCTGCACTGACAACTCTTCAACTCGAGAGAAGGTTGATGCTAAGACACATGTAGATTCCCAGGAATGTTAGGCTAAAAGGACCTTCCCCCAAATCAGACAGAGAGAAGAAGACATCTCTGGGCTTGTTGGTATCCTGAATTTGGACTTGTACCCTTCTTAAGGGTGAGAGTATAAAATTATAATTGTTAAAGCCACTCTTGGTATTTTTAGGCAACCCCAGTCTGACTCACATATAAGGGCAAGGAAACTAAACCAGCACTCAGGAGTCCAACTCTCTGAAAGAGTACTCTTCAGGTGATTGTTAAAAGCAAAGATCCTTAAGGTAAACATCATTATAATTCTCTGCAGGGCAGTAGGAGAGCCCTTTCCCTGCTCCCAGCCAGTCTGGCTCCAGTCCCTCTCTTAATCCTTGGCTTTCAATTGCTCTCTTCCAGAATGTCTTCCCTAATGAGCCTGATTCAACTGGCTATCCCTCGATTATCCATCTGGCAGTCACTTACTGACACTTAGCTTCAAATTTGTTCCTTTGTTATTTTCACATGTTTTCCCCTAACTCCCAACTGGGCCATAACTACCCCTGGATCTTCCATTGGCTATTCCTGTGCACACAGCAAGCATTCGATAAATCCACTCCATTGTGTGTCAGATGGGCTGACTATCTTCTAAGACAGACATAAGCAATAGAAGTGTCTAGAGATTTGAGGGAAGTGTATCGTAATAAAAGAAGCTCCATTAGCTAACAGCTGGAGAGACTGAGCCTGCTAGCTAAAAAATATTGTAGCTGGGGAAGAAAGACCAGAAAAGGAAACCAAGTACTGGAGAGTGGCCTAGAATGAAAAAGAAGAATTAATAAAGACCCGCTCTCTAGGAGACTTATCACACTGTGGCTAGGCAGCTAGAAGTTGCTGTATTTATCTATTAGAATGTGGGATTATAATTTCTCAAACAATTTTCCTAGCTAATTCCTTCTTTTAGTCTGTTCTTAATCTAAAAGCTCTGCTGAAACCTGTTCAGCCGAGGTGACCCTGCTGATACTTCAGATAATGGTGACATAGCTTCCAGAAACACAGCAATATGCAAGCTCCCAGCATCCAACAAACTGACAAGTGGCAAAGACCTGCTAAATTGCCACGTAATTATCTTTGATTTTTAAAATACTGTAATAAAGCATGTTAAGTGTACTTATATCACAGAGAGTAAAACAGTTTTTGCTAAGCCTCAAAGCCCAGAGTATCATCATATCAGCACTGCCTAGTTTCTGGAAAGCCCTACCAAGATTGATGTGACAGGGTTCTATCCATACAAAGTGGACAGTCAGTTTGGAAGTGAAGCAAATATGAATCTAAGAGAAAACATGGAAGCTGAGATATGATAAGCCCCCATCCTGTGCTGTGGTTGCCTAGTGACCTACACAGCCATGCAATCATCTGTGTAGAGGGAGGGAAGGTTACAGAGTCCAATAATAGGCGACAATTACCTCAATGCTAAACACCACTGAGATTTTTAACAGCACACCTTGTTGGTTTAGTTACTGTTGAATTAGTTTTGACTCATCTTTTACTAATGTATGATAGACATGGTCAGATCCTCCACCACCTTTACGATCGTTCTTGTATGTGAGTTCCTTGTTAAGGTGTTGGTATCAATCAGCTTGTTGACTATTCCCCTTGTTTTTGCTGGCCCTTTACTTTTCTGAATATAATACCCTTTTTTTTTTGTGACTGGACTTTCCTAATGATATGTTGAAAGTGAGCAAGTGGACTAGACCCATTAGAAAGAAAGGCAGATGGTCTCTGTAAATCAGCCAATGAAAACCTGTGGATCACACCACATTACTTACACACTGTTACATATGAGTATTAAAGAAACTTGATAAGGATTGTTTATATGTACAACTGTATGCTTAAAACCTTAAAGACTAAGTGATACAAATGGATACAAAGAAATCATTGAGGACTGCGTAATCCTAATATGCTGCATCTGTTCAGGAAAGATGGGCTCTATTGTTGCTTTGGTGGCATAAGTAGTGTGGTGAAGTCCTCTCGAAAATGTATCCTTCTTATTCCCAATCAGTTCTTTTATCAAAGATCTTTGCTTTCTCCTTGGCTTTCATAGTGAAAGGGAGATTTGAGACCATTAAGGCAAACTGTTGAATTTTCAGGCCTAGCAGGGGAAATAAAGGGAAGCAGGGATAAAGGAGGCAGGAGCCTCAGCGTACAAACCCAGGGAGAACTGAGAGCATGGAAGCTATCCACTTAGTCATTGGTCTTTGTGAACATTTACCTCTCAAAAAAGAGATAAAGAGACCAAGCCTCCAGAGTAAATCGAGTACTGTCGATCAAAGAGCTTGCAGATAAACCAGAAGAGAGAATCTGGCACAAGAGCCATTAATGGAAAGAGATAGTTTTGTTTTAAGAAAAATAATAAACAAAAATCATTTCAGTAAGTTCTTTCAAAAACACTAAAAGTAGTATTCTGTTTTTTCTATCATAGTATGTGCCATAAGTCATAATTAAATTCTTAATTTTATGGTTTGCTTCTTTACTTCCTCTTGCAGCCATGTTTGTCACGTTTAAGACTCATTTAAAGGGACAGTGTCTTTTACACTATTCCATCGCCAAAATTCATCAAATAAAATTGTTGAATGACTAAATACATAAAAATTAAAGAGCTGCAGAAAGGTTGATAAGAATGGACTGGGGAAAGTATGAAGAAGCAGATGTTGCCCAGCTATCAGGAAGAATTGTGTCTTAAAGGGTCTTATGGGGTCTTAAAGGCTTTTCTTAAAACAGGCAAACATCTAAGTGAAGCACAGACTAAGTCAACAGGAAAGAAGCACACCAGCCTGTGTGATTGAAGATTTGTAAATAGTAAAATCCACATCTGGAGGAGGGCCATTGGGTTAGGATGGGTTGACTAGAAAAACACATTCAGTGATACTCATACATGTGTAAGAAAGAGCTTTATTTCAAGAGGCAATTGTATATCACCAAAACATCCCAGCCCCATCCAACGCAAGTCCATAAATCCAATACTAGTCTATAAGTTCCTTGCCAGACTCACGTAGCCACATGCAATGATGCAGAATACAGGAAAATCACAGGCAGATAGGTGCAAAGTCTTGTGGATCCCATGGCGGTAGATGCATCTCCGGGGCTCGGGCCATAATCAGGGCCAGTCAGCAGGAGAGTGAAAGCACAGAGAGAGGAAGTTTCCCTGGGCCACCTTTTGAGAAGGCCATGTCCACAGGAGTCCCCATTAAGCTTGATTGACAGGCTAGACTCCACCTCTACGCTCTTCAAGTTGAAATTATGTCATGTTACTACCACTATGTGGTATTGGAGCTTAAATTCTGAACACCTTGCTTGCAGAAAGCTGCGAATATCAGTGAAAACCCAAAGGCCCCATGTGGATGAAGCCTTTGGTGAATCCCCTCTGACGGTGGAGCTGAGATGGGAAAGGCCTTTTTCTGAGACCGAGTACAGTGCAGGGTGATTTACTGCCATTGTCATTAGGCCAAAAAATAACACCTTGCATTGACCTCCCTTTTGATCCAAAGTTTAATTGTTCTGGCTTTTAATACTTTCTGCTTTGTTGTCTATTGAGGTTTTTCTCTTTTTTCATTGTCATTATTGTTGAGCAGTTTGTTTGTGTTTTGTCTCATTTTGTATGCTTTTCTGTACATGACATTCAGATAATGTAAAGCTATAGGGACCACAACTGGATTAATAGAGTCAAAGGGCTATGATAGCAGAAGCTGGCAGAAAATGAGGAGCTAGCAGCAACCATTACAAGGAAAAGAAATGTCCTGGAATTGACTGTGGTGATGGCTGTATATAGCTAATGAATGTGATTAAACTATTGAAATGTATGATATGCGTATTGCATGTTGGTATATCTGTTAAAACTTAAAAACTAATTTTTTTCAAATGGGCTGGGGAAGTATGACTGTACAGTCATTTAGCAGTTGATAACTGTTAGGCAAGCAGCTTCAATGCACTCATGTAAAACTCAGATAGCAGAATCCTAAGGCTAGAAATGTCATTGTTTTGTCCCTGAAAAATAGAGAACTCAATAAGATGGATGGACACAAAACAGCTGAAAAATGAGCTCAAACATACCAATGATCGTGGGCAGAATTTCGTTCTGTTGTGCACGTTATGTCAATATGAATCAGAACCAAGTCGGTGGCAAATAATAATGACTATTCTCTTCTTTCAAATCATTTTATTGGGGGCTTGCCAATTCTTATCCCAATCCATCCATACATCCATTGTTTTAAGCACATTTGTACATTTGTTGCCATCACCATTCTCAAAATATTTGCCTTCCAATTGAGCCCTTAATATGAGCTCCTCATTTTACCCCTCCCTCCCTCATGAACCCTTCATAATTCATAAATTATCATTATTTTCTCATGTCTTACACTGTCTGATGTCTCCCCTTGCCCACTTCTCTGTTGTCTATCTCCCAGGGAGGAGGTTATACTTAGGTTCATGTAAATGGTTCCCCCTTTCCACCAAACATTCCCTCCACCTTCCAAGCATTGCCACTTTCACCACTGGTCCTAGAGGAGTCATCTGTCCTGGATTCCCTGCATTTCCAGTTGCTATCTGTACCAATGAAAATCCTCTGGTCTAGCCAGATTTATTAGGTAGAATTGGGATCATGATAGTGGGGGGGGGGAAGCATTTAAGAACTAGAGGAAAGTTATATGTTTTAATGTTGCTACCCTGCACCCTGACTGGCTCATCTCCTCCCCACAATCCTTCAGTAAGAGGGTGTCCAGTTGTCTACTTATGGGCTTTGAGTCTCCAATATGCACTCACTCTTACTTACAATGATATGATTTTTTTGTACTTTGATGTATGAGACCGGATCCCTTTGACACCTCGTGGTCACACAGGCTGGTGTGCTTCTTCCATATGGGCTTTGTTGCTTCTGAGATAGATGGCCGCTTGTTTATATTCAAACTTTAAAGACCCCAGACGCTATATCTTTTGGTAGCTGGGCATCATCAGCTTTCTTCACTGCATTTGCTTATGCACACATTTGTCTTCAGTGATCATATCAGGATGGTGGACACCTACTGATATGATTTTTTTTTTGTTCTTTGATGTCTGATATCTGGTCCCTTCTACACTTTGTGGTTACACAGGCTGGTGTAGTACTTCCATGTAGGCTTTGATGCTTCTGAGCTAGAATGCCGCCTGTTTATCTGAAAGCCATTAAGAGCCCAGATGCTGTATCTTTTGATAGCCGGGCACCATAGCAATGACCAATGTTATAGTGGTTTTCAAATATGGCTTTAGAAAAGTCATGACAGGTAGTTGTGATGTTTGTTTATCTGTTTGTTTGTTTTATTAGTTGTTATAACGGGCTAGTGAATTATTTGTCCTTCATGCTTAAGCCCTACCCAGATTGCTGACTCAGAAACTCAGTGAGACACAGGCATGCATGTTATGCTGGACATTCATCATTTGGCCCACTGAGAACAACTATCCTTCAGGAAATAGTTCTTCAAAGCCATAGTTCTAATTTGGGGAAGACTAATCCTGGTATCCATAAATATAAGGGCAGAACATGGAAAGAAATAGACCAATCTCAGAATGGGTCTCTAAGAATAGATACGATTTTGTTAATAGATCAAGTCTAGTATGATTCAAGTTTATACAACTACAAGACAACACTTATATTGTCCTATTCAAAAACCTCACTGCCACCAAGTCAATGCTGACTCAGAGTAAAATGCTATAGGACAGGATTAAGCTGCTCCTGTGAGTTTGCAAGACTGTAATTCTTTATAGGAATAGAAAACCCATCTTTCTCCCAAGGAGAGGTTGATGGTTTTGAACTGCTGATTTTGAGGTTAGCAGCCTGACTTGTAATCATTGCACCACCAGGTCTCCCTATTATCTTATAGAGATGTGATTACTTATGGCACCCCCTAGCCATTGTGAAAATTCCATTTGGAACACCATTTTTATACAGCAAGCTGAGCCCCTGGATGGAGGGTGCACTAATTAGCTGTTTTTAGCCTCTATCCATAACCCGAAATTGAACTTTACATGTACTAAAGGGCACTTGGTCTGGTTTTACTTTATGCACGATTTCTTTCTTGTACAACGTTAGCATTTACAGATATGATTAAAAACAGATTAACTGAACAGAATGTGTAATGGTCCTCAGCTGAATATCTGAAAATTAAAATAGATTTGAAAAGTATTCTGCAAGATTTGGGATTTAAATTCATTGAATATGTCAGCAATTCTCTCGTAGCAAGTACTCTCATAGCAAGAGATAAAAGAACCAAAGATAAACGGATGCACAAAAAAGAAAAGTCTTTGGGGATATTAAGGCAATTAAAAGCAATATGGAAGTAATCAAAACTTGGTTGACAGACCAAATAAGACCTTATGAAATAAAAATATGGGCCAACATTTGCAAAATGTTGCATGCCTTCAGCTTACATATGTCTACAAAGGAAATGAAGGGTTCCATTTAACCTGAAGATCTGATACATTTGCAGTGAATGAAATGTCAAAGGATTTCCTGGGCTTGAGAATCGGGAGGCGTGTTAACGTTTCCATCACTATCCAGACACTAGCCAGGTTTGGAGGGCTGAAGCAGTGTTTCTCAATCATTTCATCATGAAGCCAAACCACGCATGAATAGAAAACGTGCAAAGTCAAATGAACAGAAAGCTTATTTTGTTTATTGTCTGCTTCAAATTATCTTGGAATATTTGAGAAGTAGGCTAAAGTTTTTATTTTATCCATCTCTCCTTGAAATTATAGCAGCACCTAAAACACAAAGACTAAAAACACCTGATAGCCTAGCATAGAACATACTGAAATCTCTAAATATGGCCATAAATTGTTGATTAATAAAACCAAGACCGGCACATCAGGAGACACTGCTTCTCCAGAGACTTCCCAGGAAGAGAATCACAGACGTAGATAAACATGGGTTTAAGCTCTCAGTCAATGCAGATCTCATGAAGATGAGAAGGCAGCCAACAGATGTGACCCAAACCACACCAGACAGAGGGAAATCGTAACGAGGCAGACGAGAAGCTCTGTCTCTGTCTGGATTAGATGTGATGTGCTGGAAACTGACAGATTCAAGTCCAGATTTCAATAGAGCAGCTGTCACTTGCTGATCTTAGCTCACTCAGCCTCCTCTTGTGGTTCTTTAAATGTGGCAAGCCTTTAAAAAAAGTTTAATTTAATCATATCAAAGACAGTTGGTCTTTAAATAATAATGCCACCAATGAGAGACAGATCCTGAGCTCTTGTTGTTAATTTACTTCATTGCTTCATCCAGGTTCGCCTCCTGTGTTTACACTACGTTGATTGTTAAAGGAAGATCCACATCCCCCACCCCCACCCCCACCCCTGCCGTTTATATCAAAATCCCATCTCTTTTTTCTGTGGCGAAAAACTTTGTGGTCAGAGGCCGACTATGATTTCTAGCAAAGACAAGCTCCTGCTAGTTAATGCGGAAAGGCGATTCTTTACAGTCCCCCTAACGATTGTGAAAATCCCACCTGGGACCTGGCAACTGTGCCTGATGTTTTTACACAGCAAGCTGAGCCCCTGGATGGAGCATCCACTCATTAGCCATTTGTAGACTATCTCGCACCCGGCAGACAAAACATCTGGAACTTGTGGGGTCATGTGAACACATCACCTTTCCCATTAGTGTCCAGAAATGAAAGGGAAAACTCAGTTCCTGGGTAAAGCAATGTTGCAAGTCCAAGGAGCATTCCATTGGTTATTCTCACAATAACCTAACAGCAAAGATCTCTTTGGATTTAAGAGATTTGAAAACACGGTGGACAGAAAATTGGAACATCTCTGATGAGGTAATCAACCTGGTGGGAAACAAAGCCAAACGGAGACTCTAGCCTTTTCCCTAACTACTTTCTAACTCTGTGGCTGAATTAGATAGGAGAAATTTAAGCCATGGTGACTTAAGTTAGACAACTACAAACTTAGAGAGAGACTTCTCTAAGACGTCCCTCACTGACACCACTTGCAAGTGCAGAAGGTTCTGCAGACCATCATCAGTTTGATCATTTGCTAAATGGACTCGCAGACCTCACTGGAAGCTATTATATCCATTGTTATAGGTTTTTACAGGCAAAAGACACAAACTGAGTCCTTCAAGAAAAGAGGCTCATTGGATAGACTCCAGGACAGTGTCCAGTTCAGAGCTTGATTCTCATTTCCTGGAGGACTTGTTATATTTTGGTGTTTGTAAGAGACTGTTATCAGCCAGGGAAAGTCATGCAAGCAAGCCCCCATTATTCAGACATGTTATTGGGGAGATTTTGGTACCTAGGCACAGATGGCTAAGCACCCTAATAGAAGCCAAAAGTTTAGTGGTTCAAGCTCGGCATCTCAGAAAATACATCCGGTCGTCTGCTCCTCAAAGGTCACTGTCTTGAAAATTTCATTGTTTTAGTCCATGTTGATGAGAGGAACAAATCCAGACTCTCATATAGTTGTAAGAGAGAACTTTATATCAAACAGCAATTGTATAGTGAAAAAAAAGTAATCCATAAATCTTTCTTCAGACTCATGCAACACATGCAATGATGTAAAATGCAGGAAGATCACAGGCCAGTGGGTGAAAAGTCTTGTGGATCCAGTGGTGATGGGAGCATCTCCAGGGCTCTCACAGGTCTCCAACATGACTTCACGTGGCTTGTCAACAGAAAGATCAAGGCAGAGAGAGATAGATGAAGTGCCCAGAATCCCCAAGAGAAGGCCACAACCACAAGGAGGCATGATCAGGCTATGACCTGATTAACAATCTAGACCCCACCCCTTCACCTTACTACCCTCAAGCTAACAGGAGATTACATAGCTACCACACCTACAGAGCAGTTGTACTCTGCACCTAGGGGTGCTATGAGTTAGAATCAGTTCATTGAGTACTGAGAATAATTATATTGACAAAATCCATTGCTTGATTGTCCATGTAGTTGATCTCAATCTCTAAGTTGACTAGTTATTCAGGTGACCCAAAGATTTCACTCAGAGGCACCAACTTACTTTTCTGGCATGATCAGCCTCCACACTAAATCTCACTGCTATTATTATGCTAGCCCAATTCTCCCAGGTAAATGGGCATTACACACACACACACACACACACACACACACACACACACACACACACACTGGAAGTTAAGGGCAATGCCAGACCTCTTTGGGGAATTGTGACAAAAATGCCAACAGACCAACTCATGATATATATCCAAGGCCCAATGTGCATGGAAATTCTTCATGCCCAGCTACCGAATGGTGCCACACAGAATAAATATGTGACAAAATGAACTCTGGGCCACACTCAAGGGACTGGTTTCTTACCCAGTCTTAATAATTGATAATCACTATCATTTGAGAGGTCATTGTGAGAGCTTCATTTCTCAAATGCACAGTTGAGTTAAATGACTTTTGAAATAATAATTATATATATGAAAGTGAAGCTAACCAATACTGGAAACAGAGAAGAACACCTTTTCCAGGAAAGGTTGAAAACTTCTCAACTTATCGTTTCTAAACTGAGATCTTAAAAACACAGGGTACACAGTTCAAGGGTGAGAATTAAAAATAGGATGATGTTTTACTTAAGAGGGCCATGGAAAGGGATAAATGAATGAGAAATAGAGTTAAATTTCATGGGAAAAACCCTTAGGAAAATTCATGTATACTGTAATATCTTTGGGGATTATAGTATTCCTCTTCAGAAAAATAAGGGTGCTCCTATTTGGAGCACACAATCCAAACTTCGGGGGATGAGTTATCTTGGCCAATGGTAATAGTGGAGAAGGGGTTCCTGATCAAGATACATGAGATGGATTTTCCAAACAGGTTGTATACAGTGAAACAGGCACACTTAAAAAAGAAAAGGAAAAGCAGCAAGTTTCTAGCAAATGCTTCCTGAGTGACTACTAGGTGCCAGGTACCAATAAAGAATCCCTGATGGCACAGTGGTTAAGCGTTAGCTGCTAGTGGAGAGGTCTGTGGTTTGAATCCGCTAGTCGATCCTCCAGAGAAAACAATGTGAGAGGCAGCTCTCATAAAGATTTGGAGCCTTAGAACCCTAGAAGGAAGTTCTCTTCTGTCCTGTAGGATCACTGGGAGTTGGAATTGACTGAATGGAAAGGAAGGAAAATATGTACATATTAGCTGGTTTATTCCTCTCAACTCCCTAGGAAGTAGTTACTACTGTTATCACCCTTTATGAGGTCACAGATTTAAAAAAATCCCTCCAAAACAATAGCAACCTTGGCCAACAATAATACTGTGTTTAAGCAGCTCACAGTCCACTTAGGTCAAGTATTTGGGAAAAACTTCGCTGAGAGAGTCTAACTCAAGGTTGCCTACACGGTGTCACCACATATCAGATGAGGCTGAGGTCATCCGAAAGCTTCCTTGCGACTGCAGAATGAGTCCCGGGGAGCTCAGTCTCCTGACTGACAAAGGTAAGGCTGGCTGTGGGAAAGGGGCGTCTTCACACCATATGGATGATTTCCCATATATTAGAGAAAGGCATTCAAGAAGGCAAGGCAGGAATCTCAGGCCTCTGCTCATCCCTCAGGTGTGACACATGATCACTTATTCCATTCATTAATCAGTCGGTCACAAACCTGTCTGGATTCCAGATGGGAGAAGACACAAAGAGCTCGGATACCAGGAAGTGTGAAATCCGTTTGGATGCAACAATGGATTGAAACATAACAACTGTGTGGGCGGCACAGGACCAGACGGTGTTCTGCTGTACATAGGGTCGCTGAGTCTGAACTGACTCAATGGCACCTAACAACAATATTTTGTGCGCATGTTGATATGTCAAAATGTTTATGAAAAGAGCACATAATTATGTTGGATGAAGGTGTGTTTACATTAAAGTGTATGTCATATATGCATAGATAAGGGTCTGAAAGAATATATGAAAAGGTTTTTAATAATAATCAACTCTAGCTGGTGGATTTATGGCTATTTCCCAATTTCTAATTGGTGGTTAGCACAGTGGGTTACACATTGGGCTGTTAACTGCAAGGTCAACAGTTCAAATCCATCAGTGCATGCTCAAGAGAAAGATGAGGCTGTCTGCCTCCCTAAAGATTCACTCTCTTGGAAACCCAAAAGGGAAGTTGTACTCTGTCCTGTAGGGTCACCATGGTGTAGAGTTGACTTAATGGCATTGAATTTGGTTTCCTTTTGCTTTCATTTAGAAATGTTATCTTTTATTCATCATATTTTTTTGGATTCATGAAATTGATTCTAATAAATTTCAGTGACTGGTTAGAAAAATGTCTCTAGAAACTCTTAGTGCAAGTACTATAGATAAGCTAATGACAGTCTTTATTTTAAGTAGAGGTGCCTCGTGTTGGTAACTGTCTTATAACGACTCTGACTTCACAAAATCATATGAGTCAAAAAACAAACTCTTGACAAATTTCCTGAGAACTCACAATTACCATTTTAAGGATTTGCATCCTTTCTGTCAAGGTATCTGGCATCATTATAGAAATAGAAAACAGCTTTGTTTTGCATTTCAAATGCCCTGCCATTAAATTCACAAAGTCGAGATACCTGAGCACCTATAAAACACAAACTCCTTGAGTCTACATTTCAGCTCTCTACTTAAACCCTCTTCTTAGACCCCCCCCCCCACTTCTTTCCAGGGTGCTAGATGCCAATAATGTGGCACTCAGGATGCATAGGTAATTGGAGACACGAGACAGGACCTACAATCTTGACCCGATTCAAAACATGCTGTTATCTTGATCTAGGCGCAGAAGGCACATCCTGAGTTCGCCAATGTGCACAACAACCAAGCAGCTGTCATTTCAGAATCACTCCCAATATCTTCCATGTCAGGTCTCCATGAAGTAGGAAATGGTGAAAAATGCTACAGTTAAGAAAGCAATAGACACAACTGGCTTAGACATCATTTCAGAATATCTATATATATAGCTTGACCTATTAAAAAGTCTGTGAGCCTACATTTAAGACAGAAAAAGTATTCTGTTACATTTCCTCAAAGACAAGTCGTTCCAGATAAGAATACTGAGTTGTTTAATAGACATGTACTTGGCATAGGCTATTATTCTGGCTCCTGGATATATGGTGATTGATATACAAGTTTTGCTCTAAGGCTTTTTTTTTCTCTTCAAAATCAAAGACTGAGAATTACATACAAGTTATAAAATTTATCAGGAAAAAGAACATGTTTTCAATTCTTTTGTTTTGTTTTAATTTTTTGATGCATCTCATTTGTATGTTTTCAAATGAACTTAACCATAATAATGAAAATGAGAGATGATAAAATGATAAAAATAATACACATGTGGGTTAGAATTGATGTATCACTTTGTAAAACTTTGTAAAACCTCAAAGAGTCTATTGATGTTCTCCCTCTTACCTTCTCTTTGCAGACAAGAGACTGAGGCTTAGAGAGTTTATATAGTTTACCCAGAGTCACCTGACAGTGACTATGGGGCTGGCAAGCCATAGTTACAGTTACTGGCCATGAATAGGCAAATTGAATTTTGGATAAGTACATGCCATATGATGGAAAACAATCCTCAGTGATTGGCTTGTGTATGCATGTAAGCTCTCAATTTGTTCCATGTAACATTAGCTATTTTTTAAAAAGAGAGTGTTTCCTCCTCACAGTTTAGTGTGCAAATAGAAAAAAATAGAAAGAAAAATAAAAGAGGCATGCAACTTGGATAAAAGGAATTACGTGGCTCACAGAGAGAACATTTGCAAAATATGAAGAAAACAGACCGCAGGGTCCTGCTTATACGAAGCAAGACTCAAATTCTGTCCTTCCTTAGCTTTTGAGGTCATACAATTGCAAGTCTCATTTCTCAGGAATTCACAGTGACCCATCATTTGTACAATAGTCATATACTTTCCCTCAAGCAATTCCGAGGAGTACCAGAAAATAAAACAACGATTTCATGTCATTGCTTGGCTAATGCCATGGGAGCTATTTAGCCCACCCACATTCTATCAAGATGCCATTATGGGAAGAATAAGCTTTCTGTAACATAAGGCAATGTAATTTTAAGAATGTGGTGTTGTATGTGACTGTAATCTTTATAAAAATATCTATTGAAGTAGCCTACAGCCATCTCATGACTCATCTCTTTAGACTCTTTCTGCTTTATAGATCATTTGACTAGAAAATCATCTAGGAATCCTTTTGTCAGCTGAAATCCAGGGTCTGGTTCATGTGAGTGAAAACGTGTTCCTTTGCCCCTCTTAGTCCCATGTCATAAATTGAGTCCAAAGCCACCCGATCACAGTGTGGTCAAATAGTTACCACAATTCACTACCTTTTGAACAACTAATATGAATGTTTATGATGGCAACAGATTAAATCAATACAGATGATGAAAACCATGCTGTTTTGTTCTCCCAGTATCTCCTTGGTCTGCTCCAGTGACTGACTGTGGGCCTATGTACAGATTCGGTAGGAGCATAAATTAGTGTTGTAGAATCAAGCAGCTCAAAGAAAATGAAATCCTTGGAACTGCAAAAGAAATAAACAGATCGAAATTTACAAGGATTTCTTTTCAATTGGTTCCACAACCAATGATCTTGGAGGCAGCAGTCAAGAAATTAAACAATGCATCGCATTGAGAAAATCTGTGGCACAAGCCCTCTGTAATGCTTCAGGAGCAAAGATGTCATTTTGAGGGCTAAGGTGTGCCTGACACAAATCACACAATGTTACTGCTAATAGGGGCTCCTCCCTGGAGCAACACAGCAAATTCACGCATTCAAAGTTACAGAGAACTGTGTTAGAAGATGGCACCGGCAAGACTGTCCGCAGGGAATCACACCAGTGCTCAAAACACATACAGCTTATATACTTACACACTCTTTGCTTGGGAATTCACACTTTGGGAAGTCACCTGCAGATCTTTTACATCAGTCTTTCCCGAAGTGAGTGATACTGCCTTCTGTGGGGCACTGGGGTGACCTGGGAGGCTACAAAACCAGATACCTACACTTTATCCTGGATCGGGGGCTATGGTACGAAAGTTTTTAAGTGTTAAGTCAGGGGTGGAGTAATTTTTGTTAAGGGGCAAGTAGGCCAAATTAGTTTAGGAACCTATGTTTTACATTAACTAAGGTCACAATCACTTGAACCCGTTGCTGACTCTGAACAAGCAGACAGAACAAGAAGGTTATTTTAAATCTTAGTGTCGCAGGACCACTGAGTTCTTTTGCATAACCGAGGAAGACGTGTTAGTCTCTGTTGACTGACTTGAGAACAGGAATTAGGCTTTCCGTCACTAACAATCAGGTAAATAAGAGAAGAGTCTCAAGTTATCTGAACTAGCCAGGGGGCATCTGCATCCAACCTGTTTGTCTCTGAGTAATATATTCGCTTATAAGATTCCACAGAAACAGGTGGGCAACAAGGCAACCACGGCACAAGTTAAGCTAGTTACAAACAGAAAGTAAATCTAGGCTACAGTATTTTCGATTGCATCATTGCCATGTGAAAGCAAACAATGAATAAGCAAGACAGCAGAAACATTGATGGATTCAAATTGTGTTGCTGGCAAAGAATATTGGAAATACCATGGAATTCCAGAAAAGCAAACCAATCTGTCCTAGAAGAAGTACAGTCAGAATGCCCCTTACAAATGAGGATGGTAAGACTTCTCCGGTATTTTAGACAAGTCATTAAGGAAGTCCAGTCCACAGTAATGGGAGTAGTGAGATCATGAGGATAGAGAATGATCAGGGAGGGGGAAATGTGAAAAATGGGGAACTCATCACAAGATTGGATATAGTCCCCCCCCTCCCAACAACACACATACACACATGCACACGTGTGAAGGAGACAAATAGAAATGTGGGTGAAGGGAGAAAAAGGACTGTGTAAGATATGAAATAATATATGATTGATCAAGGATACAGGAGAGTGAGAAGGTGATGGAGGGAGGGGTAAAAAGAGGAGCTTATAGCAAGGGCTCAAGAAAAAAGTGATGAAATGTGTTGTAGTGGTTGCTGGTCTTCATGTATGTTTATAACAGCATTATTAGATTGTTCATTTCCCCCCCTATTTCTCTCCAGACTCTGTGGACATAATGAATGATGTGTAATATCAAAGATTCTTTTAGCCAGGAGAATACACACTCTATTTATAAATATAAATCTTTTGGCACAGTGAAAGGGCAGAATATTGAAAGTCAACAATCACCACTGGAAAAAATCATCGGCTGAGACTAGAATGCCCAGTGAGTAAAGTCTTGAGGTCCAATTGTGCATTCCTGAAGCTAAGAGTAAAGGTGGAAGCTAGAGACAGCTGGTGGCATTTTAATACAGTGAGAGAATGATAAAATCTAATTTAAAGTCTAGCTGAATATCTCTGTCTTAGTTATCTACTACTGTGTTAATAAAATTAAAAAAGTCACAAGGGGGGGGTGACTTAGAGAGAAGAGATTTAGTTTCACATAGCTGGAGAAGTAAAAGTTCGAAACAGGGTCTCAGCTGTGCGTTCTGCGGGTCTCTTCCCGAATTCCTGCTCTTTGCTGGGAATCCTTGGCATTCCTTTGTTTGCAGACAGGTTGCCCGCTGGCGTTTCAAGTTGGTTTTTGGAAGGAGGGGAACATTGTCTGATCTCCTCTATCTTCACACTGGGGTCACACCGGGGAAGGAAAATCATCATCAATAGCCTCAGCTGTTGAAGGCCAAGTGCTAGGAGACCGAGGTCAGACAAGCTCTCCCTCTCACCCCCAAACTTGTTGCCAATTCTGACACTAATCATTTTCCCACTAGTACTCTCTACTTCTCAGTTTGATAACCCGTTGCAATGGGCACACAGAACTCACCGGCAACATAATTATGGGGTTTGTTAAAAGGTTTATTAACAGGTTACAATTTAGGTGAGAAATGCCCAGGAAACAATTATTGGAATAGGACAGTTTCTTCTTAGTTGTGCCCACAAATAGACCTACCTGATCTGTGGATTCTCAGCCGTGTGATCCCTTGGCTTCTGCCCTACTCAGGCAATGCTATAAAACTCTTTTAGGGTTGCCAATAAATACCCATGTGGCATACCACTGCCATAAGCCTTAGCCTGAAGTCACTCAGCCTTGGGATCCAAAGGACATGCTCCACTCCTGACTACACTCGCCTGCCGGTTGTGTGATCCTCTCTTCCCCAGTTCTCCTTCTGAGATGAGTTATTCAATGTCCAGGAGTCCCGGTGGGGCAGTGGTTATGGGTTGGGCTGAGATCTGCATGAAAAGACTTTGTGAAACCACCCACAGCTCCTCAGGAGAGAGACCGGGCTTTCTACTCCGGTAAACTGTTACCGTCTTGGAAACCCACAAGAGGTCACTATGAGTCAGCAATGAGTTTGGTTTGGTTTAGTACAGCAATGGCAATGAAGCCTGTTAGCAATTGCTTACAACGGAGTCTTCCCACATCTTCTCTTCCCAGACCCACCCAGAGAACACCTCAGTTGTTTGGTGGAAGTTACGATGACTAGAAGTGCCATTTGAAGTAAATCTTTTTGCGGATGGCGTCTGTCTTCTCCAGGTGTGTGTCTCTCTGAGTCTTTTCTGCTCTTTTTTCTAGACACCTTTCTCAGACTTACTATCTGAGTAGGTGCCACCCCATTAACATGACAAAAGAAAACATCTATTTCCACACACGGTCATACTTACAGGTACAAGAATTAGGACTTCATAATTCTTTTGAAGAGACGAAATTCAGTCCAGAACAGCTCTCAACAACAACAACAACAAAACCCCATCAATCCCTACAAACAAGCCTCAAACCCAAACCTACTGCCATTGAATCATGCCATGAATCAGCATGACACTCCGCAGGGTTTCTGAGACTGTAAGTCTGTACAGGCACAGAGTGCTCACCTTTTCCCATGGAGCAGCTGGTGGCTTGAACTGCCAACACTGAGGTTAGCAGGCCAATGCCCAATTCCATTTTTGTAAGAGAAATCTAAACTAGAATGACACCAAAATCCTATTTTTTTTTGCCCCTCCATTTGCCCGAATTAAAAATCTAGATGACAGACTCCATAAGGCTGTGGAACAATCTCAGAAATTGCAAAATGGAATGTAGAATAGACAACTCCCATGAAGTGGAGTCTGACAAAATTACATAGGTATTTAACCTTTGACCCTGCAAACCCTCCAGAACACATTTAGCCTGCTGCTATATTGGCAAAAACTTGAAATTACAGAAATGCAATATTAATCAGTGCTGTGTTATTTGGAATATTAACACACATATCATAGGAGCATCAATCATTTAACAACTAAAACAAATCAAAACTCCTATAATACTAAGTGATTTGAAAGAGATATTATTCCGTTAAAGGAGTATTGGTGGTGTAGTGGGCTAAGTGCTGGGAGCTAACTGCAAGGTCACTGTTTGAGTCCTACCAGCCACTCTTCAGGAGAAAGATGAGACTGTCTGATCCCGTAAAGGGATGCTGTTATTATTAGATGCCATCAAGTCCGTTCTGACTCACAGTGACCAGCGGTGTAATAAAACTAAACACGGCCCTGCCCTATGCCATCCCCACAAGTAGTCCTATTGTTTACCCCACTGTGGTAGTCACTCTGTCAGTCCAGCTTGCTGAGGGCCTTCCTCCTTCTTGCTGACTCGCTACCAAGCATGTTGCTTCTCTTTGGTGAGGTGTGTGAAATCTGGCCCATGAAGGAACCCAGTTGGTATAGTGGTTACTCTGGGCTGCTAACTGCAAGGACACTGGTTTGAAACCACTCACCTTATTGCTCCTCAGGAGAATGATGGGAGTTTTGACTACTTTAAAAAGTGAAATTCTAGGAAAGCCACAGGGACAGTTATGGCTGTCCTACAGGGTTGCCACGAATCAGCACTGACTCAATGACAATGAATTTGGCTGTTTCAATATGGCTCATGGGCCAGATGTTCCCCATCCCTGGTTTACAGTTTCAGAAACCTAAAGGAGCATTTCTATTCTATGTAATAGGTTTGATATAAGTTCAATGTGAGGGTGAATGAATTGTAAAAATATCATTTTATTGAGGGTTCTTGCAGCTCTAATCACAATCCATCCATCCATCCATCCATCCATCCATCCATTGTGTCAAGCACATTTTTACATATGTTGTCATCATCATTTTCAAAACATTTTCTTTCTACTTGAACCCTTGGTATCAGCTCATTTTCTCTATCCCTAATGAACCCTTGATAATTTATAATTTTTTCCATGTCTTACACAGACTGATATCTCCCTTCACTCATTTTTTCTGTTGTCCACACTGCCCCCCGGGAGGGGATCATATGATTGTTAAGTTAAAGAAACAACCACTTTTTAGTATTTCATAAAAATAAATACATACGTGATACATCAGAAATTAAAGGAATCTTCTAGAGGATAGGAGTATGAAAGGGGTTTCTTGGAGAATACAATTTCGAATGGTGTTAGTTTTTGAATCACATGTATGCTTGACTATTAAACAGATTAAATTTAATGAAAATGAATGAAAAAAAAAAACCCAGACCCTGTACTTGACTACAAACACTAACAAATGAAGCTACAATTATATAACAAGTAGCTTTTTGCATATAACATTTCAACTGTCCATCTGTAGTTGGATATAGCAATGCAATCAAACCTTGTGCTGTATTAGTGGTTTTCCTATTTATTAATATTATTGGTGTTAGAGTGCATAGATCTATTCATATAGGAAACCAGAATCTCCAAGGCAGAAGCAGAAAGAAACAAATATAAAATAGATAAGTTGAGTGACAGTCCTGTGATGTTAAATTTGAACTAGAGTCATCAGTATGAAAACACAGTAATGCATGATTAAAGTTATCAGTGATTTTAATGCTTTCTTACATTGTGTGTGTGTGTGTGTGTGTTGAAAGTTACAGACACATACACAGGTTCCAAAATTGTGGAACATTTTGATCATCATTTCATTTTTCCACAAACGTTTGAAATCCCCCCCTATATGTGTGTGTGTGTGCATTTCTTGGTGTGGCACTTCTATCCTTATTGTCACCACTTCATCCAGTGACTGAGTGGAAGCATGCAAATAACAGAGTCTATGTATTAGATTCTAATTCAGACACTGACCTAGTCTGCCCTTCCACTGGGTATCAGCCGATATAAAGAAAAGAAAAACAGAAAGATTTTCTCTAAGGAGGACCGTTATATCATACATCAAGGATGAATGATAGAGCTAGAATGTCTTCAATTTTCAGCTTTTCAATGTAACAGTTTTCGGAAAAAGATTATCAATGAATAGTTATGCTCTTGGGTTATATATATATATATATACAAGATACTCATAGTTTCAGAGGATAGTTTATCCATTGCTGACTAATTACAAAGCAAATATTCCAATATTATAATAGAAACATCTGCCAGTCATCAACTTAAGAAAATGGTCAAACTTCACACCACCAATAGTGGGATATAAGTGTCCCTCAATGTAATAAAAGGTACTTAATCTACTTTGCAATGTTCCTTACAATAATGAGTAAAGCAAATAGAATCAAGAGGAAGGGAGTAAATTTCATCCAGAATATTGGGTAATCGCCAAATGACTCGCCATCTTCAAAAACTGAGCATACTCTCAAAAATTTCTCAACAAGGCTTCTGAAAGTGAGAGGTGTTTGCATTGTTACAGTTCAAAGGAGTTACTGGTGAGCACATATGAACTCGTGATGATTTGACCTGTGTCCGGGGTTTTTTTCCTTTCTGTAAAGAGTGCATTGTAAAGATTCCAGGCTTTGTGGATCACATATATTTTCCCGCCAAATATTTGTGCTCGTTTGCTTACTGCCCTTTAAGTTGTCAAGCCCATATTTGACTCCAGGTGCCAAATCAGACGTGCAGATTTGCAGTGTCCCCTCTCGCTTTAACGAAATAAAACAGCCAAATGCAATTCATGAACCTTCCCTGGCTCTTGCACAGTAAAATAAAAATAAAGCTATGTAAAAGTCTTTTGGGGAAAAACAGTGACTTTGAATATGACTTGTTCATTAAGTGAGAGTTTGGAATGATTGGTGCTTTTCTTAGGCATCATCATGGCGTGATACACTGGGGAGTTTTCATTTCTTGGCGATGGTTGATGCAGTATTTTGATATGAACTAGCATGGTGAGCCCACTTTACTTTCAAATATTTCAGGTAACAATATAAAAGCAAAAGGCAGTGGGCGAGTCAGTATACCTGGTTGTGCAGACTAAGGTAAGGGCTCACCAAATATTCTGTGGGAGAAAGCTGTGGCCGCTGCTTCCATAAAGATTTACAACCTGGGAGCCTTATGGGGGAGATTTACTTTGTCCTGCAGGGTTGTTGTGTGTGCGGATTGATGGCAGTGGATTTTTAAAAAGTCACTAAGTGTTGCATTGGACAAATTGGCAGTCCAAGACCCCTTTAAAGTATAAAAAGCAAAATGATGTTTTGAGGACGAAGATGTGCCTGATCCAAGTCATGGCATTTCAGTAGCCTCTTGTGCATGTGAAAGCTGGACACTGAATAAGGAAAACCCAAGAAGAACTGATGCCGTTTAGTTCTGGTCTGGGTGAAGGATACTCAAACCACCATGGACTGCCAGAGAATAAACAATTCTGTCTTGGGTGATGTATAGCCAGAATGCTCTTAGAAGCTGGTATAGGGAGACTTCATCTCCTGTACTTTGGACATGTTTTCAGGAAAGACCAGTCTCTGGGAAAAGACTTCATGAAGTAGAGGGCCACTGGTAATGAGTCAAGCTCCCAAGGAGACTGCAACAATGGGATCAAACATAACAGAAATTGCATTTCGCCCAGGCCCCACAGTGTTTCATTCTTTTAGACACAGGCTGCTGCTATGATTCAGGACTGGCTCAGTGGTACCCATCCGCCATGTTCCTAAATGATTGCATGAGGGGACGTATACTGCAGCTATATCTTTTGCTGATATCCCTGGAAGGCGGAGAGATGCCAAGTTTCAACTGCCAGATCTGAGAGGACAGGGGTCATAGTGCCACCACTGCGGTTGGCTTGCTATTCTTTGAGGAGACGGGTGGTATGTGGACCATCAGAGGAAGCAAAATGAGCACGAGCTTCAAAGACTAAGGGAGGCATTAAGAGGGAGCGTAGGAGCAATTTTTATTTAAATTGTGGAATGTGAATCTGATTTGCTGTGTAAACTTTCACCTAAAATATAATAAAATACAAAGAGGGCGTAATGGCAAGGTATTTCTTGATTTTCAAATCACACAATCACAAATTTATGCACCTCCGGAGATTCTTCCTGGAACCGGCTCATGTTGCAGACAAGGAAAACGCTAAGAAAGGCGCTGCTCTGTCTGGCCATCAGTGTGTGTTCAGATCTGCGTGATGGGAGGATGTTTTGCGCGTGAGCGCAGAGAGCACGATGCCGAGCATTTTCCTCTTCCCCCTGCACTGTGGCCACTTGATCTACTAAAAGCCACATGCTCGATAACGGGTTTATTTACCTTAAATTTGTGAATGAGCACTACTACTGATCCTGTCAGCAACATCATCAATAAATAGCTTTATTGTTGATGTTTTTACAGTGTTGATAAGGAATGAATAAGAAATGGAGCAATTATCCAGTAAACCCAATGCAACCAATGGGATAAATGCATTCTTAAATATCGAGCCCCCTTTCCTTCAACGAAGTGAAGCAAAGCAGAGTGCAGTTAGTATTGTAATGGCAAAGAAAGAAAGAAAGAGATCCTCGTCTCTTGATTGTTTGTGATGAACATGGTAGAAGGAAACCTGGTTTCAGTAAATGCTGCTAACAGGAGACTGTCAGTTCAAATTCTCCCAGAGGCTCCTTGAGAGACTGTCCCGGTAATTTGCTCCTGTAAAGATGACCACCTAATAAAACCCTATAGGGTTCTACTCCATCTCACTGGATTGCTCCAAGGTGAAACCCAGGCGAAGGAGCCTAACATACACAGACTCCTCCCTGAATCAGAACCTCTCTACCCTCCCCCATACCAGGCCCATGAATATGAAACTTAACGACACCTGGAGGGTTGGAGGTGGGATTCTGGAGAGAGGGATTAGAGGGTTTTATTCATACTGGGCAATTGCGAGGATGGTGCAAGGTGGAGGAGTATTTCGTTCTGTTGCACATAGGCTTACTGTGAGTTGGGGTCCACTTGACAACACCTAACAACCACAAGTCATAGTGGGAGGAGCCTGGTGGCCCAATACTCAACTGCTAACTAAAAGATTGGCAGTTGGAAACTCTCAGGCATTCCATGGGAGAAAAAACTGAAGACCTTCTCTCACACAGATTTCGGCCTCAGAGATGCTGTGGGGCATTCCAAACCTCAGTGGAATCGTTCTGAGCTGGAATCAACTCCACAGCAGCAGGCCTGGATTCAGGCGTGTGAGGGCCCTGAGCAATGAGGATCTGCCATGCCCTTCTCTGTATTCATGTGATTGAATGTGGGACGTGAGTTATACACTTATGTGTGTGTGCTTGTGTAAGTGCGGTTTAGCTATTCAACATGGAATTTCTTTTAAAATGTAATTATAATAGTAGCAACTGAACACAAAAGTGGTATGTGCCATTTTAATTGAGTGAGATGGACTGGATTATAAAATTTATAGAGGTGTGAAGAAAGCTGATGGTGCCCAGCTATAAAAAGATATAGCGTCTGGGGTCCTAAAGGCTTGAAGGTGAATAAGCGGCCATCTAATTGAGAAGCAACAAAGCCCACCTGGAAGAAGCACACCAGCCTGTGTGATCATGAGGTGTCAAAGGGATCAGTTATCAGGCATCAAAGAACAAAAATCATATCATTGGTGCTCACCTCCATGATACGATCACTAAAGACAAATGGGTGCATAAGCAAATGTGGTGAAGAAAGCTGATGGTGCCCGGCTATAAAAAGATATAGCATCTGGGGTCTTAAAGGCTTGAAGATAAACAAGTGGCCATCTAGCTGAGAAGCAACAAAGCCCACATGGAAGAAGCACACCAGCCGATGTGATCACGAGGTGTTGAAGGGATCAGGTATCAGGCATCATCAGAACAAAAAAAATCTTACCATAGTTGAATGAGGGGTAGAGTGTGGAGTGGAGACCCAAAGCCCATTTGTAGGCCACTGAACACCCATTTACAGAAGAGTGTTGGGGATGAGATGAGCCAGTCAAGGAGAGATATAGCAACGATGAAATATACAACTTCCTCTAGTTCTTAAATGCTTCTCCCCCGCCCCCAAGTGACTATCATGATCCCAATTTTACCCTGCAAGTCTGACTAGACCAGAGGATGTACACTGGTACAGACAAGAACTGGAACCACAGGGAATCCAGGGCAGATGATCCCTTCAGGACCAGTGGGGTGAGTGGCTGCAAGGGTAGAGGGAGGGTGGGTTGGAAAGGGAGAACCGATCACAAGGATCTGCATGTGACTTCCTCCATGGGGATGGACAACAGAAAAGTGGGTGAAGGGAGACCTCGGACAGGGTAAGATATGGCAAAACAATAATTTATAAATAATCAAAGGCTCACGAGGGAGGGAGGAGCAGGGAGGGAGGGGAAAAAGTGAGAACCTGATGCCAGGGGCTTAAGTGGAGAGCAAATGTTTTGAGAATGATGAGGGCAATGAATGTACAAATGTACTTTACACAATTGATGTATGTATGGACTGTGATAAGAGTTGTATGAGCCGCTAATTAAAAAAATAAATTAAAAAAAGTTAAAAAAATAAAATTTATAGAGGATGTGAGGTACAAAGGTTTTTACCATGTATATAAAGAATTCCATGTAGTCTACAACAAAGGAAATGAGTCAACGAGTTTAGTTGTTTCAGCAATAAGATCTGTTGATCTCCCATGGTGAAAAATTGACTTTCACTAATTTTACTTTAAATAGCTTATACTTTAATTTTGATCCTTTTGAGTAATAAATGCTATGATTATAGGTGCACAAGTGGAAATATGTTTTCAACGAAAACTCAATGATTAGAAAACAAATATTTTAACAAATGACTGCTTTTTTATGTTTAGAATTGCACTCAACAGGTTACTCCCATCTCTCTTGTTTATTAGAAATACATGCTTCCAAGAATCCCACTGAGATAAGGAGCATTCAATTATAGGAGAGAAGACCATAGGGGGCATATGTCATTGAAATTGTTGAAGTGGTCAGGGTTAGCAGCCTTACCTTTGTGACCCTGTGTGAATTTTATTTCCAGCTGGTACATTTTCACATCTTAGAACTGGTATGAATTTCAGCTAGCGACCTGTCAGTTCCCTTGCACTGCTTTTGTAAAGATTACAGCAAAGAAAACTCTATGCGCCGGTCTGATGAATACCAAATGGACTCACCATGAGTTGGAATCCACTTGAAGGCACAAGGCAATAATAAGAAAGCCATTGTGGCTCAAGCCATGGTGGTTCAGTAGGAGAAGTCTCACAATTCACATAGGAGACCGAGGAGCCCTGGTTGTCCAGTGGCTTAATCATTGGGTTGCTAACCAAAAGGTAAGCAATTAGAAGTCACTAACATCCCCCCGCCCCCAAGGGAGAAAGATGAGGCCTTTTGCTCCTGGAATAATTTACTGTTTTGGAAACCCACAGGAGCAGATCATTTCAGTCCTAGAGGGTTGTGATACGGTGGAATTAATTCAATGGTGGCAAGTTTTCTTGGGTGTAAGAGAACGGCATACTAAGCACAGCCTCCATCTCTCTGTCAGTAGAGATTTAGGTGTTGTGATGAGGAAAGGCTTCTGCAGGAAGACCAAGGAGAAAGGCTTGGTGATTTAATTGTAAAACATTTAGACTCTATGGGTCAGAAGGGTCTAATCTCCTTTTACATAGAATTGCTATCAGTCAGGGCTGGCTCACAGACAACCAACAAGCTCTAGCGAGATCCTGGGTAGCACAGATTTTTAACACACTTGACTGCTAACTGAAAGATTAGAAATTTGAATATATCCAGAGGTGCCTTAAAAAAAAAGTCAAGCAGTCAAATTTTGAGAAATTAGCCACTAAAACCCCTATGCAGCAGTTTTATTCTAACACACATGGGGTTGCCGTGAGTTGGAATTGACTCTATGGCAAATGGTTATTGTGGTTGTTGCTGTTGTTGTTAGGTTCCATTGAGTCCATTTCAACCCATAGTCACCCCATGTACAGCAGAACCAAACACTCCCTGGTCCTGTGACAGCTTCACTCTTGTTCCTTTACCTGAACCCCTTATTGAAGTCACTGTGTCAATGCATCTCTTTGAGGGAGATTTCCTCTTTTTATCTTCCACTCCCATTCTACTAGGAAGAAAGCCTGATTTTTCTACTCCTGTAAACACTTACAGGCTCAGTAACCCACAGTGGTGTGACTAGGAGTCAGCATTGACTCCATTGCAGTGTTTTGTCAGGTGCACTTCACCAAGCATGGAGTCCCACTCCCAGGACTTAGCTCTTCCGACAACATAGGCAAGTATGCACGACCCTCCTTCCCTCTAAGGTATTCTCTGGCATACTTCTTCCAAGTCAGATTGGTTTATACTTTTAGCAGTCGATGATAATATCAATATGTTCCTCCAACACTACAATTCACACGCATCGATTCTTCTTGGGTCTTCAATATTCCATGGCCAATTCTCACAGGTATATGAGGCAATCAAAAATACCATGGCTTAAGTTGGGTGCATCTTAGTCCTCAAAGTAACATCCTTTCTTTTCAATACTCTAAAGAGGTTCTGTGCAGCAGATTTATTTAATGCAGCACATTGTTTAAACTCTTTACCGCTGCTTCCATGAACCATGATCATAGGTTCAAGCAAGACAAAATCCTTGACAACTTCAAATTTCCCCCCCATTTATCATGATGTTACCTATTGATCCAGATGTGAGGATTTTAGTCTTTTTTTTTTAACCAGTGAGTTGCAATCCACATTAAGGAAGGCTACCATCCTTGATCTTCACAGCAAGTATTTCAAGTTCTTTTCACTTTCAGCAGACAAGGTTGTGTCATCTGAATATCACAGGTTGTCAATACGCCTTCCATTAATCCCGGTGCCACATTTTTCTTTTATAGTCTAGGTTCTCTGATTATTTCCCCTGTATGCAGATTGAAAAAGTATGGTGAGAGGATGCAACCCTGAAGCACACATTTCCTGATTTTAAACCATGTAGTATTCCCATGTTCTGTTTGCACAACTCCCTCTTGATCCATGTATAATTTACACATAAGCACAATGAAGTGTTCTGGAGTCTCCATTCTGCTCAAAGTTATCCATAGTTTGTTTTGATGCACACAACGAAGTGCTTATTTCAATAAAACATGAGTACACATCTTTCTGGTATTCTCTGCTTTGAGCCAGGATCTGTCTGACATCAGCAATGATATCCCTTGTTCCATGTCTCTTCTGAAGCTGGCCTTGACAAGAGCTCCTTGTTAATCAATGTACGGAAGCAAGTGTTTTTGGATGATCTTCGGCAACATTTTTCTTGCATGTGCTATCAATGGTATTATCCTGTAGTTTGATCATTCTGTTGGGTCACCCTTCTTTAAAGTTAAAGAACTGAAGAAAAAATTCAAACCTGTAGTTGCAATAGTGAAAGATTCTATGGGCAAAGTATTGAATGATGCAGGAAACATCCAAAGAAAATGGAACGAACACACAATCACTCCACCAAAAAGAACTAGTTGATAGTCAACCATTTCAGGAAGAAACGTATGAGCATGAGTCAATAGTGCTGAAGGAAGAGACCTAGGCTTCAATGAAAGCATTGGTCAATAACAAGGGTCTAGGAATTAATGGAATACCAATTGAAATGTTTCAACAAGCTGCTGAAGCATTGGAAGCACTTGCTGGTCTATGCCAGGAAACTTGGAAGACAGCTTACTTTCCAAGTGACTAGAAGAGATCCGTATTTGTACCCATTCCAAAGAAAGGTGGAAAACAGTTGAGGCATAATAAATTCATGTGGATGATAAATGGAGGAAATTTCCCCTCTGAGACACAGCAGTAGATTTAGGACTTGCCTATACAGTACAACAGAGTCCTAGCAGCACAGTGGTTAAGTGCTCGGGTGGTAACCAAAAGGTCAGCAGTTAGAATCCTCTCACTGGGCACTGCTCGGGAGAAAGGCGAGGCTGTCTGTGTCTGTGCAGATGGACAGCCTTGGAAACCCCAGGAGACAGTTGGCCTCTATCCTACAGGGGCTCTGAGTTAGAACTGAACTGCTGACCGTGGGCATAGACAACCAGAGAGATGATTCCATGGGTTTCCCTGAGAAGAGAAAGTGAGGAAGCAGGTACTTTGAAGATCCACTTTCATTTTATGAAGATGAATTCCTTCCCATGTAAATTCGAAATAACTTCATTTGCAAAAAAATTTTGAGTTTATTGTATCCTTTACTCTTTAGTAACTGGAATTTTTAAAACTCCAATTCGGTTATATTGGAGCTTGGCATCCAAGAGACACTTCTATTAAAAAGAAGTTGCTGCTGTGTAATGTGATCTTCCTGCATCTTTGATATCTTTGCCAAAAGGTTTCTATTCAACATAAAAAGAATGGAGCAGTGGTTGCTCATGGCTACCTTCAGTGTGAAGACATGCTGGAATATTTTATTGTTCAGTTGGCATTGAAGTCTGCTGTAAAATGATTTTTATGAATGCTATTTCCTGGGAGGCCCACAGAACTGAGAATTGCTTGTCATGAGGCCATGATCCCAGGGAGCAGAAATCAAATAAAGAAAGGTCTTGTGGAATTATGTTCTATGGGATATATTTTCTTCTCAAAATGAGTCCATAGTTCACTTTGATGGTGAGTTTAAATGGATCATATGAGTATGGAAAAATACATCTATCTTTAAGTGGTTTAAAAAAAGTTTCATTTAAGAATTCCCTCCATAAAAGAATAACTGAGTTCTAAAATTCCAACAGATAGAATAAGAAAAGAGGCCTAGCTACTGTGGTGGATGGACATACTTTAACATATATAAAAAATTTTGATTTAATGATAGTCATATTTAGGAAGTAAGAAATTACAATATAATGCATATTCTTCCATAAGTGTGTATGCCTAAAGTTCTTTCTAATTACCATATTAAAAAGGCTTATCCTAGTGAAGTAGGAAAATTGCAAGAAAAAAGGATGAAAATTGATTGGTGACGGCGATAGATAAAGAACTGGATTTAAGTGAACACAAAAAGGAGGGCACTTCCAGTTATGCTTCGGGTCCATAAGTCATTTCCAGAGAAGGCTGACTTGGAAAGGTATTTCAAAATATGGCTTTGCATAACCTGCCCTACAGAAGTTCTGATCAAATATTCAGTAAACGCAGCTCAAGGAAACCTTATGGTAAAAACACCTTACAGGTTATTTTCAAGGAGAAATCACATTTTAACACATTGTGGGAAGAGAATAACTAATAGAAGTTTCACATTCAAATATGAAACCAGATATCTTTCAGATATTTATATTCCGTCAACCTAATGGGTTGACCTATTGAGTTGCTAACGACAATGAACTGGGCAATCTTTTGTGATATGGGTAGGAAACTTAACGGTTGTGGATTTAAGGATTAAGGATCATGACAATTTGTAGATACAAGCAGAAGCCAAGTGGAATAAATGCAGAATATTTCAGTCTATGCTAAAAGAACAGGAAAATTAGAGAGTCAGTTTTTTCTATAGGTGTTGTGAGAGTCAAATGATATATTTGAGGTGGGAACATTGGCAATGTAAATATTGTTACAATTAGTTACACTTGAATATACTCCAATTCATGGCGGCCCCATATATAACTTAATGAGGCTGTCTTCTATCCTGGCTGGTCCTGTGTCATCTCCATGGTCATTGGTGTGCCAGAATATTATTGTGACGACATGAATTTTGAGTGCCTTCCAAACTAGGTGGCTCATATTGCATTCCATAGTTTTCATTGAATAATATGCAGATATAGATTACCAGGCGTTTCTTCTTATTCATTGTCCAGAAGTTCCGCTGATTTTTGTTCACCATGAATGATCCTACTAGTATTTGAAATACCAGTGGTGTGGTTCCTAGCATCATAATAACACCCAAATTACTATAACACGAATACCAAAGATGATTGGCAGGCACAAACATCAGAATAAAACGATTAATGTTAATCATTGGTAAATGGTCAATTTAACAATATGTGCTTTCAAATTATATTTAGTATTATCAATCATTTGTTTATAATCATCTAGTCTGTGGTATAAAACCCAGTACTACATAGCTGATTCCAACTCATAGCAACTCCATTGGATAGAGTAGAACTATTACATACATAGGGTTTTCAAGGTTGTAAATAAATATATATTTTAAAATTTTTGTTGTGAATGGGGGAATGCTTGCAGAGAGATCATGAGTTTTACATCCAGCAATTCAAACATATTTTCTTTCGTCTCATTCATTGAAATCTCTTTAATGAAACATTACCTACACACTTCCTTTCTGTGTTTTCTGTTTCCATTTTTCTTCTTTTCTGAATGTTTCTGAACCTTGACTTTTGATTGCAAAGGGTTAGTTTTTATAAGCCTTAGAATCTAAGCCGTGCATCCGTCACTAGTGTTATTTTCCCTTTATAGAACAGTTTATATAAATTATCCGCTTATAGATCCACTACTTGTCTGTCACTTTGTTGTACTGTGGTGGCTTGCACGTTGCTGTGATGCTGGAACATGGTATTTCAAATACCAGCAGGATTATCCAAAGTATGTAAGCTTCAGTAGAGCTTCCAGACTAAGAACAGATTAAAAAAGATTAGGCTTTCCACTTCTGAGGAATTAGCTAAAGAAAACGTGCTGGCTAGCAACAGAACATTGTGAGATATGGAAAACCTCATTGATAGCAGAACATCATCAAAGATACTGCCAGAGAGTAGCTCCTCAGGTCAGAAGGCACTCAAAATACGACGGAGGAGCTGCCTACTCAAAATAGACTTGGCCATAATGAGATGAATGGAGTATAGCATTTAGGACCTTCATTTGCTGATGGAGCACAAGTCAAAATGAGAATAATACACATAAATAAAATGGACTGTATCTGTGGGAAGAGACAATGGACAAGCTCAATATAAGCAGCTAAAACCAGGCCAGCACTAGCTGTAGAACCGACCATCAGTTGCTCATATGTAAGTTCAGGTTGAAGCTGAATAAATGAACACAAGTCCAAGAGATCCAAAAGATGACCTTGAGTATATCCCATTTGAAATTCTAGAACAAATATTGAACAATGCAGAAAGCATTAAAAGAAGATGAAAAAAACACACAAACTCATTGTACCAAAAAAGAAAGAAAATAAAAGAAAAAGAAAAGCTAGCTGACATTCAAGAGGTAGCACATGATTAGGAATCAATAGCACTGATGGACGTAACCCAAGCCACAGTGAAGGCATTAGCCAAAAACTAGGTCGCAAAAAGTGATGGAACACCAGTTGAAATGTTTCTACAAGCTGATGAAGCACTGGACGCACTCACTCAACTGTGCCAAGAAATTTAGAAAACAGCTATCTGGCTGACTGCCTGGAAGAGATTCATATTTGTACCCACTCCAAAGAAAGGTGACCTAAAAGAAATGCGAATTACAGAACAATATCATGGCTCTCACATACAAGTAAACTTTTGCTGAAGCTCATTCAACAATGGATCAGAATGAGGCAATCTTGCTGTTTTTTTGATCAAGAAAGGTGTGCATCATGGTTGTATACTTTTTCATACTTTTTTAATCTGTATGTGGAACAAATAATCTGAGAAACCGAACCTTATGATGATGAACTCGTCACCCATATTGGAGGAACACTTTATACTAGCATGTGGTATGCAGAGGACACAAACTCTCTTGCTGAAAACAAAGAGGACACAAAGCATTTACTATAGAAGATTCACGATTATAGCCTTTCGTATGGATTACATCTCAACATAAAGAAAACAAATATTTGCAAGTAAACTACTAAGCAATATATTGATAAACAGAAAAAAATGACATTGCCAAGGAGTTCATTTTGCTTGCATTCACAATCAATGCAGCAGCCACAACATCCTTCACAGTATTGCATTGGGCAAATCTGCTAAAAAGACTTCTTAATCATGTTGAAAAACAAGCATGTCACTTTGAGAATTAAGGTGTACATCACTCAAGTGGTGATTTGTAATCATCTCATATGCATATGAAAGTTGGTCATTGAAGAAGGAAGACTGAATAAGAATTGCATTTGAATTATTGTGCTTGCAGGGGCAGTGAATTGGCTCTTCTAGCCAAAGTCTCTAACTCCCACCAAACCACCTTTCCCTACATGGGTCTGATAAGAGGGTGGGGGCAGATACTGTTAGGATTCATCTGTTGTGTAATTTGAATAGGATATGCCCAGCCCACACCCTCCTCACCCCGAGTCCCGCTCTGATGTGTATAAAATGAGCCCTTTGAGAAGCAGGACAAGGGATCCCATTATGAGTAGTGAAGCGTGTCCTCTGGACCCAAGATCCCAGAACAAGGAACCTCCTGGGTCTGCAAAATACAATCAGGGTGGTTTTCTTTTCACCTTTGAAATTCTTTTTTTTTTTGAACATTTTATTAGGGACTCATACAACTCTTATCACAATCCATACATACATCAATTATATAAAACACATCTGTACATTCTTTGTACATCATTTTCAAAGCATTTGTTCTCCACTTAAGCCCTTTGCATCAGGTCCTCTTTTTTCCCCTCCCTCCCCACTCCCTCCTCCCTCATGAGCCCTTGATAATTTATAAATTATTATCAATTATTATTTTGTCATATCTTGCCCTGTCCCATGTCTCCCTTCACCCCCTTTTCTGTTGTCCATCCCCCAGGGAGGAGGTCACATGTAGATCCTTGTAATCGGTTCCCTCTTTCCAACCCACTCACCCTCAACCCTTCCAGTTTCGCCCCCTCACACTCCTGGTCCTGAAGGTATCATCCGCCCTGGATTCCCTGTGCCTCCAGCTCCCATATGCACCAGTGCACATCCCCTGCTCTATCCAGACTTGCAAGGTAGAATTCAGATCATGGTAGTTGGGGGGAAGGAAGCATTTAGGAAATAAAGGAAAGCTGTATTCTTCATCGGTGCTATGTCTCACCCTGACTGACTCATCTCTTCCCCTAGGCCCCTCTGCGAGGGGATCTCCAGTAGCCGACAAATGGGCTTTGAGTCTCCACTCTGCACTTCCCCCTTCATTCACTATGGTAAGATTTTTTTTTTCCTGATGATGCCTTATAACTGATCCCTTCGACACCTCGTGATCGCACAGGCTGGTGTGCTTCTTCCATGTGGGCTTTGTTGCTTCTGAGCTAGATGGCCGCTTGTTTATTTTCAAGCCTTTAAGACCCCAGATGCTACCTCTTTTGATAGCTGGGCACCATCACCTTTCTTCATCACATTTGCTTGTTCACCTGCTTTGCCTTCTGTGCTTGTGTCGGGAGGGTGAGCATCACTGAATGCCAATTTAATAGAAGAAAGTATTCATGCATTGAGAGAGTGCTTGAGTATAGGCCCAAGGTCCTTCCGGCACCTTAATACTAAACCTATATATATATATAGGCACATAGATCTATTTCCCCATCTCTCTCTCTCTCTCTCTCTCTCTATATATATATATATATATATATATATATATATATATATATATATATTTGCATATGTACATGTCTTTGTCTGAACCTCTGTAAATGTCCTTTGCCTCCCAGCTCTTTCCTGTATTTCCCTTGACTTTCCTCCTGCCCCACTATCATGCTCCGTCCCCACCTGGGTTAGAGCTATACTTCTTGGTTACCTTACCTTGATCATTCCCTACCAGGCCTGCCACTCCCACCTCACCACCAATTTGGATCCCTTGTTGTTACCTTGTCCCCGGGTTTGTTAGCACCACTTCCTTATCCCCCACCTCCCCCTATCCCATGTCTCCCCGCAATTGTTGGACCCGTTGTTTTTCCCAGGGTAGTTTTCTTGATTAGTATTCACCTACTATACTATTATACCTATTACCACCATGATACATTTGCTTTTAAAATGAGTTTTGTATACATCATCACAATCCTTTCATGCCGCTTGTTTGAATACACGCCTTTAAGACCTCAGCCCCCAATAAAATGATTAAAAAATAAAAACACCTCAGACCTATTCCAATTGATAGCCGAGCACCATCTGCTCTCTTCACTACACTTAGCTGTAGCACCCTCATTTTCAGTGATCATTTCATGAAGGCGAGTGTCAGCAGGGCCATGCTATCAGAACATACTGTTCTTGGATTGGGGCTATACTTCAGTGGGAACTCAGGGTCCATCTGCTTGTTTCTGGGGGATGAACACCCTGGTTTACTTTGGAAGTTCTATTATGACAAAAACAAACAAACCCACAAGACCAACAAAAATAACAAAGACAAAGGCAAATAGACCAAAGGCAGGAAAAAATAAAAAAGAAAAATTTGGTTGATTCTTCTTTGGTCTTCTTTGTTCAATGTTCAACTTATACATGTGAATGAGGCAACTGAAATTACCACAGCTTGGGTCAGGCCTACCTTAGACCTCAAAGTAACAACCTTGCTTTTCAATCTAAAGATATCTCGTGCAGAAGATTTACATAATGCAACACACCTTTTGATCTCTCGACTGCTGCTTGCATAAACATTGATTTGGGGGAAGTAAAATAGAGAACACCAATTAAGACTTTGAAGTGCTGGCAAAAAGTATTGATGGATTTCCAGAAGAACAAACAAATGTATCTTGCAGGAAGTCCAATTAGAATGCTTCTTAGATGTGAAAATGGTGAGGCTTCATGTCACATATTTTGGACATGTTTTCTGGAGAGAAGTCTCTGGAAAAGGACATCATGCTTGGTAAAATAGAGGGCCAGCAGTAAGGGGCAACACCCTTGACACTCAGCACACCAGGATGGCTGCACTGGTGTCAGAGTTGGCATTTCTAACAAATACCAGAAGCAGCTCTTGCTATTGGAACGAGGGCCACACATTGAAAATCTCTTCTCTAAAGCAATCCAGCTTGCTCACTGTGCAAAACTTTGACTCAGAACAAAAGCTATTTATAATTTCTCTCTTGGTGGGACTTCTTATAACCACATCCTAAACAAGCATTTTTCTCTATGTCTGTAATGTATCTTTTCCCCTGGGCCATGAACTCCTTAACGGTAGGGAATATGTTATATTCTATCGTAGAGAAGAACTCAATCTACTTTACTGGGTGAATGAGTATTGACAGTGTTATATCTGTATTCTTAACTGGGACAGTTTTCCAGATGTAGACCTGGCTGTGCTGTCTATTAACTTTGAAAGCTACTGGTATGTGCATTGCGGTGACCTTTCTATAACATTTCCCAGCTCTTAGCAATTCACCAAAGGGAATTTAAAAGCAAGCCTTATCTTACATCCTAATGAACAAAAGAAACATACATGACAGGTTTCCAGAAATCAGTCTGAGGACATGCAATACAACATAAAGCAAAACAAATCAAACCCTTTACATTACCCTGGAAGTTTCTTGAGCCCCTGTCTCACATCATCTTCTTGCTAAAGGAGTGGCTCTCCTAGGACAACACCACTGGGGCATTGTGGCAGCTCTGTGGAACATACCAGGTGAGTGAAAGAGCCATCAGATTGACTGAATGTGTAGTTGATTTATTGTCTCCCTTCCAGAGGTCGTTCTTTCAGTGTGTTAACACAGTGTCAAGGGCATGTATGGATTCAGATGCTCCACCTAGATTAAAAAAGAATTATCAGGAAAGGCTGAACTCTTCACTTCCTTTTAACCCACTAGGAGATAATATTTTAGAAGAGATAAAAAAAATCTTCTACTTGATAATATACCTGATAGCTGGAATTATTGCTCAGCTATCCAGAAGAATAGCTCTTAACAAAAAAGCAAGGTGAAAACAGCTCCGAGTTTAAGAGCTATGAAAAGAGCAGGGCATATTCCTGGCATTCTGACAGGTGTAGTAGGGCCACGGAATGAGCAGCAGCAGCAGCATACTTTTATTTTGTTGAGGGGCTGCAGGTGGGCAGAAGAGTTGGTTCACAGCACGAGGGACCTGGCAGGTCCTGTTCATCACCCTGAATTCAGCTCTGCAGGCATGTGAGAGCCACTGACCACATTCCAGACTTTTTAAATTCTAAAAAATTGAAGGGGGTTTAATCACAAGATTAGTGAAAAATATTGGGGCTTAACCCATTCAGGACATTGATGATGTGCAGAGGGCTAGAACTAAGAATGCATCTAAGGAAGATTCTGACAGAACTTCTTCTAAGATATATCTTCATTTTTCTGGCAGTCCCTGATGTATTTGATATTTCTCACCACGCCATGATTCAAATATATCAATTCTTCTCCAGTCCCCTTTATTCCTTAATCAAAGTCTAACTTTTGCATGCATATGTGACACGTGATTTTTTTAGAACCTACTAACCATTTGGGGTCCCTTGGTGAAGCAAAGGGGTAATGGAAATTCAAGTCATCTCACAGTCATGTTAAAAGAAAGAGATTTTCCCATGAATTTTGGAAGCTCCTTTATATGTGTTAATTTATACTGAGCAACTAATTTGAGAAGCTGAATTGTATGAAGATGAATGTAAAATCAAGTTTGGAGGAAGACTCACTGAAACTCCGTATATGCAGATGACACACCTTGCTTGCTGCAAGTGTAGAGGACTTGAAACACTTATTGATGAAGGTCAAATACTAGCCTTCCCTATGGATTTCTCCTCAAGTCAAGAAAACAGATATACTCACAATTTGACTAATAAGCCACATCCCAATGAATGGAGAAAAGACTGAAATGGTCAAACATTGCATTTTACTTGTAACCATTATCAATATCCCTGGAAGCAACAGTCAAGAGATCAAAAGATAAGTTGCACTGGGAAACTGCTGCAAAACAAACAAACAAACAAACAAAACTTCTTCAAAGTGTTCCAGATTAAAGATGCCACGGGCAACTACTGATTGCCTGACCCTTCGTGCTTGGTAGAGAGTCAGCAGAAGAGAGGTAGATCCTCCATGAGGAAGTACCTCAGGAAGACGATTTAATGATTTCGACAGTGTTTAGCTGGACCAGAGTTTAGCTGTTCTGTCATATATTTGATCACTATGAGTAGAAACCAACTCCAAGACACTTCATGATTTTGTTTCCATGAAGCAAGATTGTATTATATTAGTGAGAGTTAAGTTATAGGTATTAAGACAATGAGGCAGTTTAGGGTGGGATCCAATATACTGACTCAGCTCACAGCCCTGATCCCATGTCAGGAGTGTTTCCTTGGGAGGTGGCTTGCACTACCTTGTGTCTCTGAAGAAATAAGAGGGAAGAGAAGTCGGCAGAGATGAGCGTGCCCTGACTGCCATCAAGAAAGAAGAGCAGAGGATGGTGCACTCCTTTTTTTTTAAAAAAAATCATTTTATTGGGGGTTTATGCAACTCTTATCACAATCCATACATATGTCAATTGTATAAAGCACATTTGTACATTTGTTACCCTCATCATGCTCAAAACATTTGCTCTCCATGTAACCCCCTGAGTTACCATATTTTTTTAAACATTTTATTGGGGACTCATACAACTCATCACAATCCATACATACATCAATTGTATAAAGCACATCCGTACATTCTTTGTCCTAATCACTTTCAAAGCATTTGCTCTCCACTTAAGCCCCTTGCATCAAGTCTTCTTTTTTCCCCTCCCTCCCCGCTCTCCCTCCCTCATGAGCCCTTGATAATTTATAAATTATTATAAATTATTATTTTGTCATATCTTGCCCTGTCCCATGTCTCCCTTCACCCCCTTTTCTGTTGTCCATCCCCCAGGGAGGAGGTCACATGTAGATCCTTGTAATCGGTTCCCTCTTTCCAACCCACTCACCCTCAACCCTTCCAGTTTCGCCCCCTCACACTCCTGGTCCTAAAGGTATCATCCGCCCTGGATTCCCTGTGCCTCCAGCTCCTACCTGCACCAGTGTACATCCTCTTTTCTAACCAGACTTGCAAGGTAGAATTTGGGTCATGGTAGTTGGGGGGGGTGGGGGAGGGAGGAAGCATTTAGGAACTGGAGGAAAGCTGTATTCTTCATAGGTACTACATCTCACCCTGACTAACTCATGTCCTCCCCTAGACCCCTCTGCGAGACGATCTCCAGTGGCTGACAAATGGGCTTTGGGTCTCCACTCTGCACTTCCCCCTTCATTCACTATGGTAAGATTTTTTTTTTCCTGATGATGCCTTATAACTGATCCCTTCGACACCTCGTGATCACACAGGCTGGTGTGCTTCTTCCATGTGGGCTTTGTTGCTTCTGAGCTAGATGGCCGCTTTTTTGCCTTCAAGCCTCTAAGACCCCAGATTCTACCTCTTTTGATAGCCGGGCACCGTCAGCTTTCTTCGCCACATTTGCTTATGCACCCGTTTGTCCTCAGCGATCATATCATGGAGGTGTTCACCCAATGATATGATTTTTTGTTCTTTGATGCCTGATAACTGATCCCTTCGGAAACACATTATCACACAGGCTGGTGTGTTCTTCCATGTGGGTTTTTGTTGCTTCTGAGCAAGTTGGCCACTTGTTTACCCTCAAGTTTTTAAGACCCCAGATGCTATATCTTTTGATAGCTGGGCACCATCAGCTTTCTTCACCACATTTGCTTGTTCACCTGCTTTGGTTTCCGTGGTTGTGTCGGGAGGGTGAGCATCAGAGAATGCCAATTTAATAGAAGAAAGTATTCATGCATTGAGGGAGTGCTTGAGTAGAGGCCCAAGGTCCTTCTACTACCTTAATATTAAATCTATAAATATAGGCACATAGATCTATTTCCCCATCCTCATACATATATTTGCATATGTACATGTCTTTGTCTAGATCTCTATAAATGTCCTTTGCCTCCCAGCCCTTTCCTCTATTTCCCTTGACTTTCCTCCTGTCCCCCTATCATGCTCCGTCCCCATCTGGGTTTCAGCTATACTTCTTGGTTACCTTACCCTTGATCATTCTCTATCAGATCTGACACTCCCACCTCACCACCAATTTGGATCCCTGTTGTCCTCTTGTCTCTGGGTTTGTTAACCCCAGTTCCTTACTCCCCACCTCATCCTATCCAATGTCCCCCCGCAACTGTTGGTCCTGTTGTTTTTCCTCCAGATAGTTCATCCACCCTATCTTATTTAGAGAGACCTGTGGAGATAATAACATGCACAAAAACAAGACAGAGCAAAACAAAGCAACAGTATACAACAAAACAATAACAAACCACTTACAAAGAACAAAACAAAACACATCAAGAAAGAAAAGCTTGTTGTTAGTTCAAGGTTGTTTGTTGGCCTTTAGGAGTGTTTTCCAGTCCAGTCTGTTGAGGCACAACACCCTGGCTTCGAAGTCCACTTTCAGCATTCCCTGGGGACCTTGCCGCTCCATTCCCTTGCTGTTCCGCTGCACTCCCCCAGTGCTTTGCCTTGGTGTGGTGGGTTCAGGTCGGGCACAATTCCCACACTGTGTCTCCGGTGCTGTCCCCTGCAGGGCCATGGGTCAGTGAGGGACGTCATGTCTCATAGTGAGGCCAGCCATGTGGTCCACTCTGTGGACTGGCTGCTCTAATCAGGAACAACATCCTCAGAGCCTGGTGGGCCAGGGTGTGTTCCACTCTCTCCTCCTCCCCCTTCATCTGCTCCCGTGTGCTCAGTTCAGATATGGGAACTACAGTGCCTCTGCGGACAATCTCCAAGACCACGGAAAGATGGATGCTGCACCACAAGGCGATCTCCCAGGAAGGCTATGCTCACAGATGGTGAAAGTAGAAAGAGTCCTTCCTCCAGAATGAAGAGAGAATGCCCTCTTATAGAATAGCTGTCCTGCATTTGAACTTCTCGCCTCCTACCTTGTGAGAGAATAAAATTCTGCCTGTTAAAGCTATTGAATTATGCTGCTGGCAAAGAAGCTTGGAAATACCATGGACTGCTGAACGGACAAACACCTCTGTCATGGTAGAAGCACAGCCTGAATGTATCGTCGAGGCAAGGATGGTGAAAATTTGTCTCATGTACTTTGGACGTGTCAGCTGGAGAGAATAGTCTCCGGAGAAGGACACCATGCTTGGTAAAGCATCGGGCCAGGGAAGGAGAGGAAAGCCCTTTATGAGATGAATTGGCAGGTGGCTGCAACAATAGGCTCAGACATAGCAATTCTGAGGATGGTGCAGGGCTGGGTAGTATTTCTCTGTTGTACATAAGGTTGCTATGAGTAGGAACTGGCTAGAAGCCACCTCATAGCAACAATAATTGGGGTATTTCGGTTGTAGCAACAGCAGATAGTTAAGATAGTGTGTGTAGCCAGGAATGATTATATGAAATCTGTGATATTGAGAGGAACAATGAAACTTGTCCTTTGGTGGTAGAGACGGTGACATTCTGCAATTTGGGACAATTATTTAGTCTTAATCTTAGTCCACATGTTTTAGTCTCAATTAGCACACGTGTAAAATGAACCTGAGGATTAGAGCAAACATGCATACATACTAGTGTCTGCTACATACTAGCTCATTAAGAAACATACTCAGGACGATGTAATTTTTATTTTTACTGCATTAATTATTTTTACTGTGACTAATGTAGAACGCTAAACAAATATGAGGCAGATTTTCCCTCATGTCCAGACAATCTCAGGTGACATGGTTGCTGGAAAGGTACCACTGCCTCTGCCTCTGTTACAGAATGCTAACTGGCTCCAAGGTGTCTTGAAAGCAGGTAATATAGCCCTGGAGGGAACTGGGTTAGAACCAGGGAATAATTTAGGCACTGGTCTCAATAGGGTTTATTATTCACTCATGTAAACAACATTTAAAGAACCTAGTAGTACATGTGAAATCCCTGCTTCAAGTGGTTGTGGTAGTGGAAACCATACCACTAGACCAGACCAGAGTTTGAGGCAAGGAGGCTGTGTAAGTCTGGGTAGACTAGAGAAACAAATCCATGGACACACATATGTGTATAAGAAAGAGATTTATATACAAGAGCAATTGAACATTGAGAAAACATCCCAGTCCAGTCCAGATCAAGTCCATAAGCCCGATATTAGCCCATTTGTACGATGTCAATCTATAGCGTCCTCTTCAGTCTCATGGAACACATGCCATGACGCCAAATGTAGAAGATCACAGGCCAGTGAGTAGAAAGTCTTTGGATCCAGTGGTGGTGGAAAAACCTCTCAGCATTGGTAGGAGTCTCTGCATGGTTTCTCCAGCACCCAGGGCTGCATCAGGGTGGGTCTATGTGTCTTGTCAGCTGGTACGTCTCCCAGGAGTGAGCAGAGAGTCTCCCATCTCCAAGGAGGAAATACCGGAATTCCCAGAATCCTTAGGTGAAGGCTATGCTCACACAGAGGCCTCATTGGCTATGATCTGCCTGACAGGCTAGACTCCACCCCTACATTCCTAATCCTCACATTGACAAATGATTATGTAACTACCACAGAGGCCAGGGGACAGAGCAGAAGAGACGCACCAAGACTATGAGACTATGAACTAGAGCAGCAGGTGAACTTCCTAGTCCTTGTAGGCAGAGGCGAAGGGACCACAAAGCCGAGAGGATGAACAATAGAGCAATGTTTGGCTTCTGGCTCAGGAGAGGTGTTGCTCTCCTCATCAATTGGACCAATGACTCTTCCCTTAATGTTTTCTGAACGTGACTGTGGTAACTTGTTGAAAGTCCTATGAGCTCCCTAATCCTGAGTATTATCCATGAATTGGGTGGTCATTGCAAAGAATTATGGAGCCCAGCAGAAACAGAGAGTATTTGGGAGGAATGGTTGGCATCAAAATTGGGTAAAAGAAGGATGGAGGGTGGAGGCATGTTTGATTCCTGCCTTGTGGCAATAGGCTTTGGGCTTTTGAGGGGTTGAATTGTCTTCTTCTCCACTGTAGCCAGAGGAAGTCCCGTGTGTCTAGCCTCCACACTGTTTTTATACTCTGAGTTGAAATCGATTTGATGAAAATGAGTTTGATTTTTAAGTAGTAAATATATATTTAGATATACATATATGATTATACACACACACACAAATGTTTTTGCTGAGGCTCATCCAACATTGATTGCGGCAGCACATTGACAGGGAGCTGCCAGAAGCTCAGGCTGGATTCAGAAGAGGATGTGCTAAGCACTATCATTGCCGATGGCTGGTGGATCTTGGCTTAAAGGGAGGCGTGGGGTACCAGAAAGATGTTATTTGTGTTTTATTGATTATGCCAAGGCCTTCAGCTGTGTGGACTGTAACAAACTACGAGAATGGGAATTCCAAGACACTTCATTGTGTTAATGTGCAAGTTGTACATGGTTTAAAATCAGGAAAGGTGTGAACAGGGTTGTAGCCTGTCGCTGTACTTATTCAATCTGCATTTGAGCAAATTATCCGAGATGCTAGGTTATATGAAGAGTGTAGCATCAGGATGGGAGGAAGGCTTTTCAACAACCTGCACTATGCAGATGTCGCAACTTGCTTGCTGATAGTCAGGAGGACTTGAAGCACTTGCTGATGAAGATCCTGGATTGCAGCCTTCAGTGTGGATTATAACAGTTTTCCCAAGTGGGCAAATAGGTAACTGTTGGATCCAAAATCAGTGCTCCTGGAAGCAGTAGCCAAGAGATCAAAAGACAAGTTGCATTAGGTCAATCTTCTGCACACGAGCTTTTTAGAGTATTGAAGAGCAAGGTCGTTACTTTGAGGACTAAGGTGTGCCTGACCTAAGCAGTCGTATTTTCAATCACCTTATATGCATTTGAAAGATGGACATTGAATAAAGAAAACTGTAGAAGACTCAATGTATTTGAATTACGATGTTGGGGAAGAATATTGAAAGTACCATGGACTGCAAAGGAAGGACAAAGAGATCTCTCTTACAAGAAAGTACGGTCAGACCGCTCCTGAGAGGCAAAGACAGCAAGACTTCATTTTACATACTGTGGACAGGTTGTCAAGAGAGACCCTTCACAGGAGACAACAACAACAACACTAGCCAGCTCTAGCTCTAAAATAATTTTGGATATTTGGTTTTATATGCATGCTCCCATCTACTTAATTCTGACTCAGAGGACCTTATAGGACAGGGGACAACTGCCCCATCTGATTTTTCTGAAACTGTAACTCTTTACAGGATTAAAAAGCCTCTAAAAAGGCTGGAATTTCTTCTGAGGAATAGCTTGTGGTTTTGAACTGCTGATCTTAAGGTTAGTGACTCAATGCATTACCACAATGTCCCCTAGGAAAATGCTATGCATACCAGGCCAGAAAAGCAAATGTAAGTGTTTTCGACTGAATATATGCAAAGGAGGGTGGAGACAGGTGGACGTTATCTAAAGACTGCAGACCAAAACCCAATCCAGCCTGTTTTTTGCCAGAGAAATACAAGCTCGGAGGTACCACTTCTTCCTGAATTTGGAAAGCAAACCAGATTTCCATTCATTTAATTAAATTTTCAGTTTCGCAAGTCATTTCTAGGGTACTTCTAGGAGCTCCACTCACCATTTCGCCATCTCTGGCTCAGAAACCTCAGATAACAAGTGGAAGAAAGAAAGGACGCAGCTGATTGTGATTTTACAGATGGTTTTACCTCCTTCCAGAAAAGGCCTCTGTGGATAGATTGAATCTGTGTAATGCAAAGAATGATAGACAGCATGGAAGGAGAAAAGCACCAGGCACATCCATCAATTTCAATAAAAAACCCATCACTTCCAACGTGATGATGTCTGAGAGAAGGAGGACGGAGACATGGTAATACCTGCAGGAGACTGAGCAACTGAAAGAAGCACAAAAAAATGCATTTACCTGAGCTGCCAAATCACAGCAGATGGTGAGATCTGAAGGGAGATAAACATTAAGGCCTGCAAAGCAAGCAATTCATCCTGCCAGCTTTCAAAGAGCTGGTGCCGGTGAAGGATCAGTCTGAGTTCGGTAGAAACTGCACAACAGCAGTGTTTGACAACAATCAAACCTGCCTATGGGGCGGGTGATGGAGAGGTAATCTGCTGAGGGGAGTGCAATGCATTTAGCACTGGGAAGCACCCTGAAAGCTCATGGAAGTGTGAGAAATTGGAAGAAAATTGTGCATACAATATAACAAAAACATATTGGTAGATAGAGTGACTACTGTCTTTGGTTAGATTACTGAAGACAGAGAGCCTTGAGCTAAGACAGAATGTGGAGATTCTGGATAGGATTTTCCTGTTTCTAATTCCTAATTTAGGGGCAGCGGTCTAGGGATAGCATTTTCCCCTTCCTTGCTGGAAACTCAGTTTTATTCCTAGACAATGTGCCTTAGCACAGCCATCATGCATCTGTCAGTGGGAGCTTGACTGCTTTAAGATGCTGAACAAGTGTCAGCAGAGCTTCCAAATTAAGACATAGTAAGAGAGAAATCCTAGCAATCTACTTCTGAAAAGCAGGCAATGAAAATTCTACGGATCACGATAGTCTAGGAAATGTGTGGCTCTGTGATGTAGGAGCTGGGGTTAATTCCATGACAAGAAGGGAGAGACCCACACACACGCACAGCCACATGCATGCCCACAAGGTCTGGATATGACCTGCAGAATCTTGAGTAAGTCACAGCCTACCAGAGCCCTGCAGGACGACTTTGAGAGGCGGATGTCGTCTCTATTGCTTTTGCAGTATTCATCTCTTCATTCAGTAGTTCACTCTTTCGTTTGTTCCACAGCCGTCTAGGAGAGACTGACGGTGCCAGTAAACAAAAGGAGACTCTTCCCCTCTTGGAGTTTGTGGTCTGCAACTTTCCAGTTGCTCTTCATTTTCCCCTTATATAAAAGGAGATAGTCAAAAGTCATAACTACTTATAAAGATGAGACTTACTGAGAAATGCCTACAGAACATAACATGGAGTCTGGCACAGCAAGTACATGACAAATGTAAGAATTTTTAGGACTAATATTCTTAAATCTAATTTAATATCCTTTTGATCTCTTATTAATGAATAGTTTTGATGTTGCCATGCCCTTCTCAATTCAATTTTTCTGCAGAAATTGATATAATAATACATTAGGCTTTGTGGTTTTGTGAAGTTTCTCTACTATTGTAGCAGCCATAGGAAACATGTAAGTTAATACATGTGGATGTGTTCCAGTAAAACTTTATTTACAGAAACAGTGGCACACAGTACAAAGTATGGCAATTCCTGATCTAGTATAAAGCTTCAGGTTCAAACTCATTAGCATAGCAAAAAGGACTTGCAAATATTTGACCTGAAATTGTTATCCCATCTAATTCCATCTCATCCTCCATGCCTCTTGTAAAGAATAGATCACTATTCCATGAATCCACTATATACTTTCTTATCGATTAAAAAATAAATTGGTACAAACCTAACTCAAAATAGATCAATGGCATAAATTGCAAACTTAACACATGAAATTCTTAGAACAAAATATGAGAATAACATGTTGGGATTTTTATAATGAAATATTATTAATGAGCAATGAAAGACAAAATAGATAAAATGGAATAGATCAAAATGAAAATCTTTTTTCATCTAAGGATTTTAGTAGAGAACCCACAAAATAGAATGTAGTATTTGGAAAACATATGTCTGATAAGAGTTTACTATAAAAAATATGAGAGGGACTTAAACATTTCATGGGAAAGAAGGGAAATAAGGATAACAGACTTCGGCTTTTCTTTTTAATGAACTTTCTAAAGCCTCCTAAAAACTCCTACATTGACAGGGAGTTGCCAGTTCAATCAGATTAAGAAGAAGGCTCGAAACGAGAGACTATTGCTGACGTCAGGTGGAACTTGATGGAAAGCAGAGAGAATACCAGAAAAATGATTACTTGTGTTTCATTATCTATGCCAAAACGTTTAACTGTGTGGATCATAACAAACTATTGAACTACTGAAAATAATGAGAATACCAGAACATTTCAGTGTGCTCATGTGGAACTTGTACATGGATCAAGAGGCAGGTGTGTGAACAGAAAAGGGGGACACTGTGTGGTTTAAAATTAGGAAAGGCGTGCAGTAGGTTTGTATTATCTCATACATAAATATGGATAAAATAAAGATGATTTTATCACATGGTGAACATTATTAATTGCACTGAACCAAATGCTTTATTATATATATGAGGGAGTATTCAAACAAAAACCTGGAAAAAGCTCTGCCAGGAGACGCTTTTGTAGTAGACATTTTTCCCACTTGATGAGCATTGCTCTGAGTTAGTGCACCCAGTGGCATTGCTTGGGAAGGTTCTCTCTGGGCAAAGTGAATTTTTTTGTAAAAGCAGTTTTGCCCGAACATTGGTTTTTGTGATAACCCATTTAAGAGAACAGCGTGTGGCTGTGAAATTTTGTTTCCCGCTCGAGGAAAATACACAGAAACTGTTGTGATGTTGAACACAACTTACTAGGACAGCACTATGGGAAAAACTCAAGTGTGTGAGTGGTTTTCTCATTTCCAAAAAGGTAGAATGTGGGTTGATGACCAGCCTTGTTCTGGATGTCTGTCAACTTCCAGAGTGGACAAAAATGTCATTGTAGTGCGTTTGGAGTTCATTCCACCAGGTCAGCTGGCTAATCGAGCTTTCTATTTAGAAGTTCTGATAAGATACTCTAACAGTGTGTGACAAAAAAGGCCTGATTTGTGGATAGATCGGGGACTGGTTTTTGCCACCACAATGTACCTGCTCACGCTGCCATCTCAGTGTGCCAGTTGTTGTTAAAAACCAGCATGCCTCTCTTGTTGCATGCAGCTTACTCATCTGACCTCACTCCGTGTGATTTCTTTTTGTGTCAGCACATGAAGAGGGACGTGAAGGGGCAACAATTTGACGGTGTAGAAGAGGTGAAGAAAAAAAATGAGCGAGGTGCTGTCAGCCATCCAAATAGATGAGTTTGAAAAATGTTTCCAAGAATGGAATTGCAGATTTGACAAATGCATTAAGTGTAGTGTGGAGTACTTTGAAGGTGATAAAGTTTTTTTGTTAAAAAAACCCAAACTTAAATACATAGCTTTGGGGAAAAATTCATTTTGGGGGTACCCCCCTCATATATGTTACTTCAATTAAAAAATATAATTGGAAAGATATTGTTCAATGAGTACAGTAGCTCCAATTAAAAAGTGTTGGAAATAGATAATAGTGATGGTTGTCCAAGATTGCGAATAGTACACATTATTGTGTTAGTCCAGGTAGACTAGAGAAGCAAATTCATAGACACTCATTTGTGTATAAGAAATAGCTTTATATAAAGAGTAATTGTACATCCCAGCCCAGTCCAGATCAAGTCCTTAAGTCTGATATTAGCCCATATGTCCAATACCAATCTATAAAGCCCTCTTCAGACTCATATAACAAATGCAATGGTTCTAAATGCAGAAAGATCACAGGCCAGTGGGTGGGAAGTCTTGTGGACTCAATGGCATTGTACGCACCTCAGCACTGGCAGGGGTCTCCATGTGGCTCTTCCAGTTTCAGGGCTCTCGCTGCCATCAGCATAGACCCATGAGTCTTTGTCAGTAGACGGTCTCTCATGGAGTGAGCATGCGTCCTACCTCCAAGGAGCTATTTATCTCCTTTGCACCTCCAAATGAGGTCATCAAGCTGTGATCTGATTGACAGGCTAACCTCCACCCCTTCACTCTTAATCCTCTCAAATTGACAACAGATTGTATAACTATCACAATTATACATTAAACATGGTTCATGTTGCAAATTGTTATATATATGTGCGTATATATTGCTATATATGTTTATGTGTGCATGTACACACACACATATATAATAGGGGTTGTGTCAGCTATGTCAACTTGGCTGGGTCAGGAGTCTTGTAGTTTGGCAGTCGAGGCTTGTCCCATGATGTGATCTAACATAATATAAACAACTCCACGATGGAATCTGCTGTAAGCAGGAAAGCAATTATAAGATGAGTCAGTGGGAGTGCAGCCCCCTTTCTAAGGTCCTTGCCCTGATACAATTGAAATTAAATTTCCTTAGCAGTGTGGTACACTCCTATGTAAGCAGACTCTGTAGGAAGACTTCTCTCTTCCTGCGCCTCTGGATCCTGTGTCTGACTCACAGGCCCGCCATACTGCTGCTGATCATGGCTTCACTAGATTCCGCAGCCATGAGCCTAACTTGCTGTCTGCTTTCTCTTGTGTCCCAGCAGTGACACAAGTCAGAAAAAAGCATTCAGTTTAACATCTGACTCGTGGGCTTCACCCAGATGAGATTTAACTACCTTTACAGTTGTGTGGGCCAGTGTCTGATATAAAATTCATAATATACATAATATATATATTTCTGGTTTTGCTCCACTAGAGAATCTACACTAACAGTATTTAACAAACTAAAAAAAACTATGGCATGCTTTTTATAGGCTACTCAAATATTACAGAAATATCTAAAATTGAACAACAGAGCTGACTGTACATACTATTGTGTAACCATCATTTTCCATTTAAAAATATCATTTAATATTTTTTCAGTCTTATTCCTTTTCAAGGCTTCTTATTTCAGAATAACCAGAATTAATCTTGCTAGTTTACTCAGTCCTTCAAGCATCCTCATGTACACATTACTTTGCCTACCTTAAAAGGCTTTAGTCAATCTATTTGACAAGTTCTTTTAACCTTCCAGACTAACTTGCATCTATTTTTTTCTTTCTAAAATCTATTATCACCCTCTATACAGAAACTTTTCTGCTCTCGATTACTATTATTATATATAACCACTTTAAGGGTTTGGAGAGGTAGTATGATAAGATAATAATAATAGACAAAATGTAATGAGTGTCTAGTAGATGCCCTGTACATTTTAGATGAGATATTTTATACTTTTCCTGTATAAAAAACCTTTGTCAAGATTTTTGATAGTGTCATTTAACAAATGGTGATGATATTTCTGACTTTAGTAATCATATTTTAAACTGGGTGTGTTGACTTTTTCAGTTAGCTGAAGTCAAAGGAATCCCAATTCACATAGAGTTCAGAACCACTTAGCAATGTACACTGAATATTGGAGGAGTAAGATAAACGTGTCCTGGTATTTCCCATGAACCGCGTTCAATCCTTACTCACTTTGGCTTCAACAGTGACCGGCATAGTAATTCACTCACAGTGGAATCTCAATAAATATCTGCCTAGTGAGTTAGTGTCTCAGTTATAGATGTGAAATGATTTGAATGGGGGATAAATGGGACAACTCAAGAACCTTTTCTGAGCCAAATTCCATCACCTTCAATTGTCTTATTATTCAAACTATGTTTGTTTCGGTAAGAGATTAGCAGTAAAGGACATGGTGATATTAAAAGCTTGAGTGCTAATAATTCAAGTGTATAGTATACATATACTTTATTTTTTTTAGAATTCAGGTGCTTAAGAAAGCTTTAATTTAAAATACAATTGTAGTTGTGTTCTGTGAAATTGAAAAGGGACAGTGAGTTTTAAACACTTTCTAAAAGAGCTCTTGACTAAGGTCTATGGAAGGTAAGCATAGGTAATTAAACACTGAAGTATCCTAGCTTACTGGCAGCTGATCAATGTTTATTGGCATCCTTCCATGAATTACATTGTTTGAGTGAATGAACGCGGTAGTGTTGACCACAAAAGAAGTAAAGTCAAATTGAGTATTCCTCAGGATGACACATTTCCATGGATGATGAGCATGCAGAACAGTAGTCTACTCTTCTGATTTAATGAGACCTCTAAGAATGAATCTGGAGCAGGCAGTAAATTGAGCGCATTCTGACACTTAACACTGTAGTTTATGACCTTCTGAAAGGGACAGGAAAAGCCAAAAATAACAACAATTATTCCGAAGGCCAGCCACCACCCAAAGTAAACTTTCTCATTTAACCCTACATCAGCACTGTGATATAGGTGTTTTTCTCTCCATTCTACAGATAAGGAAGTTGAGACCTAAGGTGGTTCTGTGAGTGTGCGTATGGTCTTTAGCGCACGATGAAATCGTATGCAATGTCCTTGATTCCCAAGCCCCTTCTTTATTTCACTAAAGCCCTCGCGACGCTGGACTGTAAGTAGTGCTGTTCCTTCTGACTCCCTGTTGTCTTAGCATGAATGCCATCCCATCTCATACATGCTCACTTATGAAGGGAATCACAAGCGCCAGTTGTTCTTCAGCCCTGAATCCAAAGGAGAGCCAGCTCACATGCGGACCCATTTAGACCTTCTTCGAGGGCCTGAGGATGTGGGGGATCATTGCTATAGAGAGAAATTCCAAGATTGAGAAGAAATCGGGAGAAAGGCAACAAAAGGAGGAAGGAACAGAAGATTTACATTAATTTTCCGCAACATGAAGGCACTCAGGGAGTGAGTCAACAATAGACCTGAATTTGTTTTTATGTGGCTTGGAACCAAATGAATAGGGTTCTTGACATCAGCCTGTGATTCTAGAGCCAAGTGACACTCCTTGAAACACATATTTGTATGCCTCTTGAGCTCAGTGCTAATTATGTTCATTGACTATCACCCTTGACTGCTGCTACTGTGGCCACTGGGGAGCAGGCAGCAGAGTGTGGCTTACTTTTTGAGTACCTTTTGCTCGTATAAGATGGTTAGGAGCTTGCTCTCCTTGGTCCGTCCTGTTTCGCACACCTTGAGAGTGGGCCAAGATGATCTTTCCATAGACGTGTGTCCAGTAAATAGCCTTGGCATGTAGAGTCACTCCCTCCGGGAAGAGGGCGGGTGTGTTTAGTGCTCAGCAGGTTAAAGATAATGTGTTTCTCTGTGGAACAGCTCAGGCAGATTTCTTTTCCAGCCCATCATGAAAGATGATGTTTCCTTTCACCTCCAGTTCCTCCACGGTGATGCAAACCAACATTTTACTTAGTATTCGCCTAAGCCTTTTTGCATCAGCCTGTGTGACTTGCGGTGCAAGGGGAACTAATCTAAGCATGATGCTCATATTGCCTGTCATGCTGTGGGTGATAAAGTTCTTTGTCTCTACCCCGAGAATTTCCCATCGTCTGTCAGGTTATTAGCTTGCGAGCAGGATGAAACCTCAGCCTCTTCAAGGTTATTGACACAGACCCACTAATCTATGATGCCAGAGGCCAGAACTATTTCAGCCTTGGAGTTAGATAAGCACAGTCAAAATAAGAGTCTCGATCCTTATTATAGAACTCTGAAATGTTTTTTTGAGGGGTATGGTAGTTGGGGTTACATCAGCCACTTTTACTAAAACTCTCTACTCTCGATACCCTTGCGAAGCTCCCTGTAGCTCTCGGTTCTCATAGCAAAACAAGCTCGTTCATCTCCATGTGGCATGTTACACACACTCTCCCAGAGCTTCTAACCACATGTTGTTTTGTACATGATACCCACTGTGCCATCACATTCCCGGGATAGCCACCCTCACTCCCACCTACCCACCCACACTGGAAGGGGCCCCTGAGAGGCACTTTGGGATGTTGGACTACCTTTCCTTTTGAGACTGGTCTTTAACATTTGTGTTCTTTCTCTCCTCGGAGATGCTGAACTGGTTTTCCCCAAATGCTGTGGTGGAAACAGGAAGAAAGAGCTGGGCCTTGTCCTCTTTCCACGCGGTTATGTTTTATTCTGCCACAACAGTCTGGTATTAAACTCAGTGAACACTCTCACCATCTTGTAGCTGATATTATCACCTGATGGTCAAGGGCAAGCATTCTGTGTTTGATTCTAGATTGGGGTTGGGTCCCTAGCGCCATCGGATAGGATTTCTTTTTCACAGCTCATATTCCCATGCGTTTATACAAGCTTTCTCGGCTGGTTCGGCAGGACAGTTAATTAGCACAGTCACCTCAGCTGTGCTGACATTGGTTGATGATACCAGTGGAAAAACAGACATGTTTTGGAATGATAGGCTGTGCGAGCTGACGCCAAAGGAGCCATGCTGCCTTTTCCTGCTCTGTTCAAAATAGGCTTAATTGTAGCTCTTTTCCAAAGGACAGATAACACTAGTGATTTAAAAAAAAAGGTGGGGGTCTGGCATTATAGCAAGCCAGATAGAAGATAGATAATTACTGGCCATTAAAGAAAATTTATTTCCAAAGAGACAATATCAAGTTGTATGGGTTGAAAGCACAAACTACCGTTATTTTTATCTGGCATCCAGTTCCCCATATGGCAGTCCTGCTGAGCGCTGTGAGCACACAAAGTCCAGGGACTTGTTATAGTGAGTTTATTAGCTGCAATGGGATCTCGTTCCATTTAATTTGTGCCAGGAGGCTTTTATATGCAAATCACGAACATTGTACAGAGTTGGTTACAAAACAAATATCGAGACAGAATGGGGAGCTGTCTCCATATTCCACTAGAAGTATGTCAAGGGCATCATTTCACCATATCTCTTTTTTTGAGACCTGTTAAAAATTAACTGCCATTCAGCCATATTCATGTCTGTTTGTAAAAATAAATGCTTCTGGTATTTTAGATCCCACGACGGTCATAACTTTTAATGCACTGGTCAGTTCATGCGAAGCGCTCATCTTGAGGAGCCTCCCAGTGGCTGTCTTTCCTTACCAAGCACTGGATGGCTCTCTTTCCAGAGTCTGTGTTACCATGTGCTACTCAGTTTTAGTATATTAATCAAGAAATTAGTACTTTGCCTAAGGGCACCCGGCATATGTGCTTTTGCCTAACAAAAAGGGGCACTACTCTCGCTCTCTCTCTCTTTTTTTTTTTTTTTGGTGATTGATTGACCAAATGGGGCACATGTGTTCTTTTGACTTTTAAATAGATCACATTTTAAAGAATTAGCTGATAATATAAAAAAGATACAGAGAAAGGAATCATAAAAATAAAAAGAAGGAAATGTCAGGTTTTCGAGACAAGAGTATAAGGTCCTAGACAGCGTTAGGGATCCAAAACCAAAAAGCAAAACAAAACACAAACACCACAAAGCAAACCTTTTGCCAAAGAGCGGATTTTGTTTCCAACTCGTTGTGACCCCATAGGACAGGATAGACGTGCTCCAGATGATCCCCAAGCCTGGGCAGGGTCGCCGAAGCTGACACCACGTCTCTCCCTCTTGGAGCAGCTGGTGGCTCCAACACAGTGCTTCTTAACCTTCCTCGTACCGCTACCCTTTCAGACAGTTCCTCCTGTTGTGGTGACCCCCCCCCCCAACCATAACATTATTTCATTGCTACTTTATAACAGTAATTTTGCTACTGTTATGAATCGGGTGACCCTTGTGAAAGGCTCCTTCGACACACTACCCCACCCAAAGGGGTCGCGACCCACATGTTGAGAACCACTGGCTTAAGCCCTATGCCACCCAGTCTTCTTGTGATAGGTGTGGCAGGTGCCAAATCCTGTGGCAGCTGGGTCCTAAGGCAGCCGAGCTCCATGCAAGAGGTCTGGGAATGGGGAGAATGGAGAGACTACTTGGAGATCAGGGCACTGTCTTTGTTCAGGAGTTTGCCACTGTGACCTTTGATTCCCACTTTTTTCATGAGAATCCTTGACCTGGTTGTCTTTGGATCCTCCTACTCTCTCTGTCCACATCAGTGTAAGCCCTCATGAGCCGGGGTGCTCATTGTGTCCCTGATATTAGTCATCCAAGAGTGCCTGCTGAAGAGACACCTAGATCTTTCAATCCACTAATGTGGAAACCCAATTCTATAATGACAACCAATTTGGGGGTCATTTTGTGCAATTACAGAAGAAAGATAATCAGTCACAAAATGATAGGTTATTATGTCTGGAACTGAAGATCAGGAAGGGCTGCAGTCAATTAAGAGCTAGTTTAGCAGTACATGTTCCAATAGTCATTGAATTAATTCTAACTCATGGTCACCTGATGGATGTCAGAGTAGAAACGTGCTCCATAAGGTTTAGCCCTGACTGATCGTGGGAAGCATATAACCAGGCCTTTCTCCCGAGGAGCTCTGGGGAGACGCAAACCTCCAGCCTTCTGGCTAGCACCCAAGCATGCTAACTTTTTATATTCCGTGGGGAGTCCAGGTTAACAACAGAATTTATATTTGCATTTGACCTCCAGAGCCAGTTTGGAATTTATGGTTATCTTTATATGTTTTCAGACAGACAGTTCATAGTACAAAGAAACATTCTGAAGAGGTTGTCCTAGATCTTAGCAACAGTTGTCATCTATTCAGCCAAATACATGCAGGCGCAAGCAGTCTGTTCACGTTTGTCACTCCAGAGTCTGGTCACATTCAGGAACCACCCACATCTTTGAGGACATCAGGCTCTTGGGAGGATGGTACTTCCACTCTCACTAATTTCTCTGTTTTCCAAAAGGAAATGAAAACTGTGCCCTTGTTCTCCTAAATTCTAAACTGATGTAACGGGGCCAGCTAAACAAGCCAGTTAGGTGTGTGAGAGCAGGACCACAGGGGCAGGAAAAGACACAGTAAATATGTGTGTAAGATCAATGCCCATTTTCCAGGTCAATTAGAAATTTTGTTGGGCCATTGATTTTTGAAAGCTATGAATATATTTTAAATAATCTCTTATATCCTGAAAATCTTTACAGATCTTAATTATTTACTAAACTAGAATTGAGTTCAAATGCTATCCACAATTTTTCTCAGTTCTTACCTAAAGTGTGACATTTAGTTTCATCTCACTGGTATTTAATGTCCAATAAATGATTTAAAATTGGAGGTTAAATAACACATGAACAATGTCTAACAACTGAACTTTTATTCTGCTTTCTAAAAATTTCTAAAATATAAAAGCAAATAACTGAATGCCTATTGTACCACCGGAACTCCGGTGGCTGTTGGGTCAGTGCTGGACTGTTAACAGCAAGTCCAAGAGTCACTTGCCAAGAGAAAGAGAAGGTTTTCTGCCCCAGTGAAGATTCACAGCCTCCGAGCTCTCATGCAGAGTCACTTTGAGTCTTTTCTATGCATCAGAATCGACTTGATGACAGGTAGCTTGGTTTGCTTTTATTAGTGGGCTTGGCTTTATTGTGTATTAAGTATTACGCTCAACAGCTCATCAAGCACGATTTCAACTAGAAGAATAGTCCAGGTATCTGTCCACAGAATGAGCAGCTCATTGTGCATCCAGTGAAAACAAAGTCAAATTAAACCAATAGGAAAAATAGGTTGACGTTTATTTAATGAGATTTGCAAATTGGGGTGACATTTTGACCAGGCAGTGAACAATGTTTAGAAGATGAAAAGAACTTCCAAGATTCTTATACTCTATTGTAGCTACAGCTTCCTGGAAAATGACCGGAATAAAACGAATAACTAATTATGGGCAGAAAAGGTGTCATACACATAAAATTAATTACCAATTAACCCTAAAACATAGCTCTTGTTTCACATCTGGAGTCTGTTTCTTGAAACTGCTTGCACATAAATAATTGCTTTAAAACGGTATAGTGTTTAAGGCAAAATCGTTTTAACATTTTGTCTATTATTTGACTGAAAGATGATCTTTAAATCCTGTTTAAAAAGGATCATTTTAGGGCAAATGACCTGAATGAGTCACCTCAACTTCTTTGATCCCGGAAATCTGGATTCTCAGAGAACTAAAATTGCTTCTTGGGAAGCTTATTATTTGTTGGTCCTCTAGTGAAATAAAATCCTCTTCCCCAAATCCATGTGACACGTTGAGATATAATCAAGTAATATGGCCTTCTATCCATAATTCCTTATGTGATTTATTGTAATCCCAAGCACGATGCTGTGGCTATGGATCCATTTTGAAGGGCGCTCTCTGTCACAGGATTAAGAGGGAGTCCGAGGGCTGTATTTGTTATGCATGGGGTTGCTATCCCAAAGGGTTGCAGTTCAAAGCCAGCAGCTGCTCTGAGGGAGCTAGATGAGGCTTACTACTCCAGACAGTTACAGTTTCAGAAACTCACAGGGGCAGTCCTATCCTTATCTATGGGGTCACTATGAATTGACTATAATGCATGAGAGAGAGATTCTGACCTGAGTGAAGGGTGGGAACCAAGTTGCACCTTTTGTTTCCTTGGAGGGAGGGGGGCATCTTTAAGACCACTTTCTAAGAGCATATGGATGATCATCCTTCACTTTGCTTGGGGGTATGGCCAGCAAAAAGATAAATCACGTTTCCATCAAAGCCATTCCTCTCTACAGAAGAGCCATCTGGGACAGGAAGAAAAGTCCCTGGGACATTGGAGAGCACACCCCAAGATCTCTGAATTAGCAGAGGTTACCCAGATCAGATGCATCAGACAATGTCGTATGGAGACTCAGAGGAGCAACACCGAGACTACAGGGTACCTCTCGCTGATCTGACTTTAGACTATGTTCTGTGAAGTAGTTCCTGGCCCATGGAGGCAAAGGCCAATGGACCCATGGCTGAGAAGCTGAGGACCAGAGAGAGATTTGGTTACTGAATGAGGAGAGGCGTTGCGATGAACCAACAACTGTATAACTTCTCTTTGCTTATTCTGAGTTGTTAACTGCCCTAATAAAACCCCTTAATTGTGAATATTGTCTGTGAATTCCGTGTGGCCTTTGTAACAAATTCTTGAACGCAGCCTAGAAACAGAGTTGTGTGGGAGCAATGGTTGGTGTTAGAGTCGGTAAAGAAGGATGGAAGGTAAAGGCCTATCAGAATCTTGCCTCTTAGCAACAGGGAAGCCAGAGGAGCTCAGATATGTCCACCTCCATTGCCGTTTACCACAATGCTATTTTCTTTGTCATGAAGTCCACTGGAAGACATTTCAAACACAATATCTGACTTCATGGATCTTCTATTCTGTTTTCACTATGACACCAATATTATTGTTAACATGGACGTTATTGATGATTGATTCAGACCTTAACAAAGGCAATATTGATGATGCAGGCCTTAGTGACGAGCGTCTGAGGAACATGACGTAATTTGGCACATCCTGGGGCGCTTTGGTGCAAGTCTTCCTTTTTCTAGCGAAGGGGCTGTGATTACCCTGCTCCTGTTTCCTGCCATCTACACACCACTTGGGATCACGATTTTTATGACTTCTTGCTGTCGAAACAGGGAGCTGTAATCTGTGGCTCAAAAAGAGTCTGTGCATCGTGTCAGACATAATTCCACCCTTTTAACCAAACTATAGAGCCAAACTACAGCAGATATCCAACTGAAAATTACTTTTGAATAAGATTTAAATCATTTTTTGGGGGGGATGACATTTAGGAATGATTTAAATTAAATTTAGGAAATGGTCAAAAGTGTTTGCATGAAAGATGAAAGTGAGTGAGGTACAAAGTTTTGCCAAGATTGCTTCTCTGTTTGGCTTGGGAGCAGAAAGTCAGTGTGAATTCAGTGATTAGACAGGTAACGTTTATCTTGGAAGAGGATCCATCACCTGGTTTCTCTAAGTGGTCTAAGTCCCAAGGTTTGACGAAGGAATCAAGGCACTCAAGTGTGGGTCTGAAATGGGGGTGGGGATCTGTTCTTTAAAGAAACACGGTCTTGTTTTCTTGGAGAGAGGGGTGTTCCACACGTGCGGATTGACCTAATGAAAACCCCTGCCTACCAGTAATTACTTAATGCTTTGTACTCAGAGAATACATTTCCTCTCTTGGGTCCAAAGGTCCTACAGTGTGACAGGTAATTTGACCACTAAGAGAAGTGGCAGACATGTATAAAATTGTGAATGAGGGGAGGGCACTAACCAGTTCATTACAAAACCAGCAACTCTGTCACTCCACTTGTGGGTATTGTAGACATGTGTCCCTCCTTCGACACCCCCCATTCACTGCTAAGGAGACCATGCTGACTCAGAGCGACCCCTGTGGGTCCCCAAGACTGTAACTGTTTATGTGAGTAGAAAGCCCAGTCTTTCTCCCGCCGGGCTCCTAATGGTTTCGAACTGCCGACCATGCGGATCACAGCCCAGAGCCTAGCTACTGCTCCACCAGGGCTCTCCTAGGAGTTCAACATCCTCGCTTTTTAAGTATTTAAGGGTTTTTATTTTTTTGTGTGTGAGTGAGGCATAGCAAGGCGCCTTCAAAGGTTCATAGAAACATTCCACTGTCTTCCATTTGTTTCTGACCATCTCTGGATGCTCCCTGGACTGTTGTGTGAAAATGCTCCTTGTGCAAGGATTTACAAAATGCTTTTTTGTTGTTTTACGGGGTGGTGATGGGAAGGAGAGAATGAGGAATACCATTTCCATTATTGGTTCAGGCCACTTCTCCGGCTCGGCTGCCACACGCTCGCCCCTGGCTCTCACCCCCTCTGCCTCTGCTCTCTCTCCAGTGCTGAGGCCATGGCCGCCTGCCCATCCCCCACGGCTCGCCAAGGCTGCCGCTGGCTCCATTTTCACGTGTTAGCACTCAGCCTCCACCTCAGATTACAGGAAAACCCAAGCTCTGTAAATGGCCTGAGGGAGGGACAGGCTCACATTTCATAGGCTGGAAATTTAGAATTACAAATTAATCTGCAGGAAACAATTGCTTGAGCAATTTAAAACTGATGTGGGCAACCGTCCACAAATTCTCTTACTGTGGACTCGCAGGCGGGCGAGAGGGAGGAGGGTGGTGTGTGGCTATTGTCCTTCTTTGTGCAGGGCCTCACGGAAAACATTCCTGCAGCTTCTTAGGAAGGTTAAGTGAGGTCATTGAAAATGTTTATAGCACTGCACATCTAATACGGTTACATTTATTTTCTACTTGATGAAATTATCAGCTATTTAACAGCCGTTGGGTTGTTTTGACTGCAACATTTTTATCCACACCTTACTGCAAACGATGTCAACTGTAGGATTTCTGTTTGCTAGTGGTGAGGAGAGGGATCGAATAAGAGGAGACAGTGTGAAAGTGTGTGCTCATAAGACAGAACTTGTTTTAGACTCTACAGAATTTACTAAAGCACTTAAATCTTTCTTTATATCCTTCCTTCCTTCTATATTGTATATTGTTACTATGCTAACTCCTGGTCATGATTAGACTTTGTTGATACCTCCATTAACTCTTTATTATATTTTATTTTATTGGGGGCTCTTACAGCTCTTACCATAATCCATACATATATCCATTGTGCCATACACATCTGTACATATGGTGCCATCATCTTTTAAAAAACCTTTTCTTTCTACTTGAGCCCTTGGTATCAGCTCCTCATTTTACCCCCTCTTTTGTTCCTCCCCCATGTCCCCTTGATAGTTTATAATTTTTTTCATGTCTTACACTGACTGCTGTCCTTTTTCACCCACTTTTCTGCTGTCCACCCTTCTAGGAGGGGGGCATACGTTGATTATTATGATCCGTCCCCTCCCCACCTCCCCTTCCCTTACTCTGGTAGTATCTATCACTGCTGCTCACATTATTGGTCCCGAAGGGTATATCTGTTCTGGACTCCCTGTGTTGTGAGCTCTTATCTGTACCAGTACACATGTTCTGATCTGGCCAGATTTGTAAGATAGAATTGGGGTCATGATAGTGGGGCAGGGGTGGGGGTGGGGGGCAGAGAAGGAAACATTACAGAACTAGAGAAAGGTTGTGTATTTTGTTGGTTCCATGATTGGCTCCTCTCTTCCTTGTGGCCCTTCTGACAGGGGGTGTCAAATTGACTACTGATGATCTTTGGGTCTCCACTCTGCCCTCCCACTCATTTCTATTGATATGATTTTTTGTTTGTTTGTTTTGTTTTGGGTCTTTGATGCCTGATACCTGATCCCTGATGCCTGATCGACACCTCATGATCACACAGGCTGGTGTGCTTCTTCCATATGGGCTTTGTTGCTTCTGAGCTAGATGGCTGCTTGTTTACCTTCATGCCTTTAAGATCCCAGATGCCATATCTTTTGATAGTCGGGCACCATCAGCTTTCTTCACCACATTTGCTTACACACCTGCTTCATCTTCAGTGATTGTGTTGGTAAGGTAAGCATCATGGAATGCCAGTTTAATAGAACAAAGTGTTCTTGCATTAAGGGTGTACTTGAGTGGAGGCCCAATGTACATCTGCTGCTGTAATACTTTATAAATAAATATACGTACAGAGATCTATACCCCTATCATTATATAAATATATTTACATCTGTAAATGTCGTATTTTGACCTCTGTAGATGTCCTTTGCCTCATAGCTCTTTCCTCTGTTCCCTTTACTCTCCTCCATCTCACTCTCATGTTCGGCCTTCATTTGTGTTTTGGTCATTCGTCTTGGCTACATCGCCCTTGATAGAGCTACCCCTCCATCCCCCAGCATCGCACGCCCTCCTCACCATCCATTTGACACACTCATTCTTCCCTCCTCCCTGGGTTTGTTGGCACACCCTTTCTTCCCCTTCTCTTTCCTATGTCCCCTTGGAACTATTGGTCCCATTGTTCTCTTCTCCAGATTGTTCATCCTGCCAATCTTGTCCAGATAGACATTTATAGACAATAATACATGCAAAAGCAAAGTAAAGCAAGACATAAGGAAAAAAAGAACACAAAAAAGTAAATCAACAACAACTAATACAAAAAGAAAAAACAACCAACAGCAAAGACTGAAAAGCCCACAAACAGTCCCAGGTCTGATTGTTGACCTTTATGAGTGTTTTCTAGTCAAGTCCACTGGGGTGCCATGCCCTGGCCTCAAAGTCCACCTCTGGCATGCCTCAGAGACTTCACTGCTTTGCTCCCCTTGCTACTCCCCTGTACACCCTGATTGTTTCACCTCGGTGTGTTGGGGTCAGATAGGCACACCTCCCACACCATGTCCCCAGTGCTGTCCTTCCTAGAACTATGTGTCAGTGAGGGATGGGGTCATGTCTCGTGATGGGGCTGGACCTGGGACCCTCTCTGTGCATTGGCTGCTCTGAGCTGGAATATTGTCCTCAAGCCTTAGTGGGCTGGGTGTGTTCCCTGCTCTCCTTCCTTCTTCGTTTGCTCCTCTATTAATGTTTAATTCAGTACTCAGTTATATATGTATATGTGTGTGTATGTATATACGTACAATATATATACCATATTGAATGAAGGGGGAAGTGCAGAGTGGAGACCAAGGCCCAAGTGTCGGCCACTGGAGATCCCCTCATAGAGGGGTTTTGGAGAGGAGATGACAGTCAGGGTGCGAGGTAGCACCGATGAAGAACACAGCTTTCCCCCAGATCCTGGATGCTTCCTCCCCCCAACTACCATGATCTGAATTCTACCTTGCAGGGCTAGATAGGGCAGAGGTTGTACATTGGTACATATGGGGGCTGGAGGCACAGGGAATCCAGGGTGGATGATAACTTCAGGACCAAGGGTGTGAGGGGCAATGCTGGGAGAGTGGAGGGTGAGTGGGTTGGAAAGGGGGAACTGATTACAAGGATCCACATGTGACCTCCTCCCTGGGAGAGGGACGGCAGAGAAGGGGGTGGGGGGGAGGTAGACTCCGTATAGGGCAAGATATGACAAAATAACAATGTATAAATTACCAAGGGCACATGAGGGAGGGGGGAGCGGGAGGGACCGGAAAAAAAAAGAGGACCTGATGCAAAGCGCTTAAGTGGAGAGCAAATGCTTTGAGAATGATTGGGGCAGGGAATGTGTGCAGATGTGCTTTATACAATTGATGTATGTATATGTATGGATTGTGATAAGAGTTGTATGAGCCCCCAATAAAATGTAAAAAGAGAAAAGAGGAGAAAAAAAAGAAAATGATTATGGCAAAGAATGTACAGATGTGCTTTATACAATTGATGTATGTATATGTATGGATTGTGATAAGAGTTGTATGAGCCCCTAATAAAATGTTTTAAAAAAAATCTCTACCGTGATCTAGGTGGCTTTGAAATTGGTGGAAGAGGAACACCAAGTTCTGACCTTGATACACATACTATCTAATGTGTGAAATACTCATCCATTTGATCACTTTATGCTATGGAGCACCCAGACATGAACGACCTTGTGATACTCACTGTAGCACACAAGTGGATTAAGCACAGATTGCATCTCTAAGAAGCTTGGTCTGCTTATAAAATAAAAGAAGAATCCAAGCACTAAAACATTGAAAAGAATATGTTATGTGGAATCCATGTAAGACAGGAGCTCTGAAGACATCATAATCTGCAACGAAGGGCCCCAGGGAAAGGTTTCCGGCATTGCCCTAGATATGAAGGAAAATCACATCAATAGTAGTGAGATCAATGTGAGGGTGAAAGCTTCAGACTTACCTAGTTTACAGTGAAGAGGCTTGGGGAGCTTTGGGGAGTATAAGACATGGTAGACGGAGTGCTGTGCTGGAGAGAAGATTGAGAGGAAGTATTTGAAAAACAGATTGAGGATAGATTATACAAACCTAGAGCAAGATAATGAGAATTTTATTCCATAAAATAAGACTCATTACCATCGACTCATTTTGACTCATCTTGACCCTATAGAATTGAATAGAACAGTCCTCCAGAGTTTCCAAGGCGAATTAATCTTTCTGGGAGCAAATTGCGAGTTCTTTTCACTGACAGAGCCCAATTGTGATTTCAAACCACTCACCTTTCTTTTTGCCGCTGAGTGCTTTAACCACTGCACCACCTGGGATCCTTCTTTTCCCTCTAACTAATGGAAAATTATTAAGGCTTCAGAACACAATATGTCATGGTGTATTGGGTGAGCTAAGTCAAATCAACCAACTCAGAAATGTCAAAGACAGAAGGAGAAATAAAGAATTGGTCAAATCTAATGTGATTTAGCAAAAATTAACCCACTTCTTTGCTAAGATTTTTTTTAAAAAACACCAAAATCTTAAAAAAGAAGGGATGCAGAATGTCTTATTAAAATTATTCTTAAAGTTCTAAAACTATACTTTTATACATTGCAATTCTCAAAGCACACAAGGATCCTTATGTCCCTCTTTCTCTGCCTTTCTCTGTATATCCTTTTCCCTTATGTTGAGCTGCACATGGAAAAGTTGGCAGTTCAGAACAACCAGCTGCTCTGGGGGAGAAAGGTGAGGCTTTCACTCCTGTAAATAGTACAGTCTCAGAGGCTCAGTGGGCAGTTCTGCCCTGTTCTATAGGGTAGAAAGGAGTCGGCGTGCACTTAATAGCGGGGAATTTGTTTTGTATTTTTGGTTGTTGGCAATCTGATATCTTCAGTATACAAATGATGCTTATATTTGTCTGGAAAGTAGTCAAAATACCTTAGCTCAAGTTCATTATCATTAAACAACTGGGGTTCCCCCCCTTGTTTTTTGCCCCCCTTAGTTCTCTAGTTATGTGGTTCTAATCTTGTCATCGTCACTGGGAATTCTGACCCTCGCGTTTAAGAAGCACTGATCTCAACACATGGGACATTGAAACTTTAAGGAACTATATTGCTACATGCCTCTGATATAATATTAATAGCTCTCATCTTATCTTCTAATGAAGCTGTCCGCTTATGGGACTCATTAGTTAACCAGCCCCTTTCATGACTGAAGCTTAGCAAGGAATACAAGAAGTTGTCATTTTTAGTTCAAATCTGTTTTTTTCAAAATACAAGCAACTTCTTTGCTAAAAAGGCTAGCTTACCATCAGTTATGGATAAATCTCTCACTCAAAAATGTCCTTGCTTCTCTTACATTATTCTTTGTCTGCTGATGAATTTCCTGCAATGTATTTTCTTTCCATAGACAACTAACCAGCATATTTAGTCTCTTCTACCTGGAAAGAACATAAAACATAACATGTCTTTTTTTTTCATGTCTTTTATACAGCAATTTTTTATTTATAAAATTGACCTTTTGCTTGAATGGACAGTTTTCCTCTTTATACTTAATGCGTACGCACGGGAACACAATCAGAAGATTCCTATTGATTGTTCTAAAGCAATTTTGTTCTGGTCATGGTTGTACTGGATTTGCAATTAGACTGAGGAGCTGTGTTATTGACTGCGCCTGGTAATTACCACCCTGACATCAGATTCAGACGTAGGTGAAACTAACCTACATCTCCATGCTGGTGTTCCCGTTATGAAAGATTTGCACTGAATCTTCAAAACTAGGAATGAACAGCACATGATAGGATACTTTAGTCACAGCAATTTATGTCAGTATGCAGTTAATTTATTTTTGAGTATAAGCAGCTCAAGGCAGTGATTTAGGAATAGTGTACATTGAGGAGGTTAAAATGCCCCAGATACTTTTGTGTAGAAGAACAAACAGGCCACTTCTTTTAGTAAAGCATTGGGTGCTGGATAGGTCTTATAAATAGATGATTTTTATGTATTTGCAATCAAATGAAATGTGGCCTATTTATCGTCAATTCGTACTCAATCTGGATTTGAAATCATTGGAATTCCTTTGATTATATCAAATAAACATTTATGTGTAACCACCTATCAATAACAGGATGTTTTGGAATCTACGTTTTTTTTTTTCTGCGCATGAAGCTTGAGTATAATAGGTACTTTCAGGTAAGAAGTTACATCTGGGGTTCTAAGTATGCAAATAAATATTATGCAGAATAAGCGGTCTCTTTTAATTAATCTCTCATTGTCATTGGGTCGATGCTGACTCATAGCAACCCACGAGGAGAGGGTGGAAGCGCTCTCATGGGTTTCTGGGACTGTAAAGGAGTAGAAAGCCGAGTTTTTCTTTCATGGAGCAACTAGTGACTGGGGCTCCGGGAGCAGCTACTGACTGCGGTGAGCAGCCTAACGTGTAACCACAGGGCCACCAGGGCTCCTTTACAAGTTAATAACATACCTAAATGGACAGAAAAACGTACAGCCGGGACAACTCATGTGTCTGTCTTGGGTTAGCTGATAAAGTTGGCTTAACTCTTGTCTCTAAAATGGCCAGACAGAAATTAGGCAAGCTTGGTACATAATTAACAAAAGCGACAAATAATGAAAAATGCATATTATACTTTGCAGTTTTAAGAATATGCTCATTTCTTGTTATTAATACCATTAATAATCAGAATAAGCCACAAGGCTATTTTACATTGGTCCTGAACACAAGGTTATTTTCTATTAACCAATGATACAATAAACTGAGGGTTTTTTTAAAAATGTCTTATTAATTGGGAGTGAATACAGTGATCATATCCTTTCACAGCTCAACATGTCAAGCAGCATCACACAATTCCTACCACAATCCGTTTCCAAACATTCTTTTCCTTCCTGGACTCCTGACTCGTCTCCCTTTCCCCCCCCCCCCCTCCCGCCGCTGTACTCCCTCCTCGTCAGGCCATTCGTCTATTTGCTGCCCCTGTTGGTTCATTGGTTCTAGGTTCCACATGCTGAAAAACAGGGAAACATACAACACAACTTCAAGAGGGTGACCTCTAATGGCATGACGCCTCTGAGACAAACCCTAAGATGAAAAAACAGAAAAACAAAACAAAATATAGATAATGTTGAAAACCAGATCAGGTCCAGCATGCTTCTGAGGGTGTGTGTGTGTGTGTGTGTGTGTCATCTGACAACATTGTGATGGCTCAAGTCAGGCTTATCCCTTTGGTCTTCTTCATCATCTGTCCAACGTGCTCTGCTTAGTGACCACTGTCCTCCCACACCTCAATTATGGAAGGAGGGAGATCACTGGAGGCGTATTTCCTACGTAGTTTCCACAAATGTATCTTGGGTTCCTGTTGTTACCCACAGTCTTCTGCAAACCAAATTCTCACAATTTAGGCTAATCCCTCCTTCAACTTCAGATGATATGATTTACAGTCTTTTGGTGACTGATGATGGCGTGCTTCTTCCGTGTGGACTTAGTTGACATCTTACTTAGATGGTTGCTTGTTTGGAGACAAGCCCCAAGACCCCAGAGGGTATTTCATCTGATAGCTGGGCACTACCTAAATTCTTCACCACACTTTGCTATAGCACCCATATCTTCTGTTTCTTTCCTGAGGGCAAGTATCACAAACTCTGAGGTTTTTACTGAAAATGCATATCACGATAATTTGAAAACGTGTCAGGGAAATTTCCACAACTATTTACGCTGAGAAAAATTCATTAAAATTGAAAAATCTAGTCATTTTTTTGTCCTGTTCATTTTTGATCAACTTATGTTTAGCTCTTTTATACTCGTGTCATGTGTTGATTTATTTCATGAGAGATTCAATTTAGAGTATGAAAGACTGATAATTCTACATTGTCTCATAAAATGCAATAATTCTAGGATCAATATAATAGTGTAAAAGGGTTGTATTCATTCCTTTTTGGGCTCAATATGATTATTGTTGAGTAAGTAAAGATAGGATAGTTCTACAGTGTGGGATTCATGCAACCACTGAGAAATTTCTCATAGAATGAGGAGCTCTTGATCACTTGACATCTCTCACATCATCTACCCAGTCATGACAACATTGACTCAAGAAATACATATTATGGGCAATGTAGGGTGAGCCCCTCAAATTCTCAAGTGACTTCGTCTATTGGGAAATCACCACTTTCTACCTTCTTAGCAGTACAGTCATGTGAAATAGGACATTGAGTTGGTCTAATGAGAGTTTGAGCTAGTTGCTATGACTTCACTGTGGCTCAGTTGACACAGGGAAGAGAAACTCAGTGCTGTGGTCCTTAGCTGCACACAAACCTCTCTAGCATCAGTCATCTTGCCAAGTCACATTTGGTCTCCTAAGGTACCTTATAAAAGAGCAGATGACCCAATTGCAACCGCTTTCCTACCACTTAAAAGCACAGTGTTCATCAGGGAAGACATCGACTGCAGCAGCTTGCTGTCTTGGAGGAGAGGTGGCAGGAGCAGGCGTCGTCCCTGCTCTGACATGCTGGGGAAACAGTGAGAAAGGAAGCTGTCTTTCATGGCATGCAGAAAGCCCTACAGCCCAAGTAGCTTGGATGAGCAGAAGTTTCATATAAAGTACAATAAAGCTAGACTCTAAAAGGAATTACTTATAAAATTATTTATTAATTAAAGGGAAAATGCAAATATGTTTCACTAATAGAGAGTGATGTAAAAATGATAAGGTCTTACCCTGTCAAAAGTGGAAAACTTGTGGGACTGGGAAAGACAAAGCAGTCCCACCAAGGTCCAGTTATCACGGGTTTCACTGTATTTAAAAAAATGTAGGCAAAGCAAATGTTTGATATAAATTAAGTGAATAAGATCCTCGAATCCTCTTTTTGCTTTTGACCAGTTCCTAATGAAGGGAAACAAGTATATCTCATTGAGTAAGCTTTAAAAATACATACATGTTCAGAGACTGACTACCTTCGAAAGGTCCTTAGTGAGACATTGAATCTAGAATGTCTGGTCTCTTTAACTGGATTGAAAATTCCTATCACCTAGGGATTTTTCTGTTTTCTTCCTTAGCCATTCTAGCATATTGAACCATGCCAGGGATGGTGGTGAAACAGAAGTTTCTTTTAATAGCCCATTTTTCTACCTTGTCTTATGCTGTAATGCATTTCAACCTCTTGTCTGCCGATAAATCCTGGTTCCCCACCCCCTCCCCCTTCACTGGACTATTAGAAGCAACTCAAATCAAAAGTTTGAGTGGAGTCAAAACACCCAAGGAAAATTGATAAAGAGACTCTGGAAGCCAGAACAAAAGATTATGTCAAAGGAACTGCACAGTGGAAGTCCAGGAACAATGGGCCGTGGGACAAGTTCTCCACCCCCACCCCGCCCCCACCCTCAGAATCTAGGTGCCTTCAGCAGCATCTAGACCCACCCCAGTGTCATCCAGACGCAAAATGATCTCAGCACATTAGATCCTTCAGCAAATGGTAAGCCTCAGGACAGCTCCTCTGCTGACATTTCCCTGATCTGCAGGATGAGCTACAGCCAGAGCAAAGACACATGCAGATGCAGTCATCACTAACATCCTTCGGGAAAGAATGCCATCTTTTAGGAACTGAACGAGCACTTCCCTGCATCAAACACAGTGCTTCTCACCGTGTGGGTCGCACCCCCTTTGGGAGTCGAACGACCCTTTCACAGGGGCTGCCCAATTCATAACAGTAGCAAAATGACAGTGATGAAGTAGCAACGAAATAATGTTCTGGTTGGGGGCTCAGTGCAACAGGAGGAACTGCATCCAAGGACTGCAGCATTAGCAAGGTTGAGAACCACTGGTCGGTACGTAATACAGACGGCAAAGCACAGGTTTCTCCACATATATTGAAAAAACAGATGTGTGTTTTTAACACTCGCAGATAATTGGCTGTCTGCAAATCAGTGTCATCCGTCTTAATCTGATTTTCCCGGAGTTTTAGGATATGATTAACTCATACATCTATGAAATTGAGTTAGACTGCTTAATACAATGTAACATGAGATTGAATTAGAAAACCCATTTCTAGATACATTAAAACCAACTACCACTGACTCAACCCTGACTCCCAGGGACCCTATTTCCACCATATATATATTAAATATCTGGAAGTTCATGAATACTTTTTTTTTTTGGAGAGACACCATGTGAACTTCCCATTCAGCACCTCTGCCTGTTCCCGTGGCGCGTGCAGTAACACTCGGACGACAGTACAGTCCTGTCTCCCATGGGGCTTACACAACCTGGGCCACGATAGTCCCCATCATTCAGCTCTGGCTGCTGGCTCCCCGTAGCTCCTGAGGATGGGCAAGGAGGGGTGGGCCTGAGGAATGCTGACCGGGGCTGTGGCTCCTGTCATTAAAAAGTCAACGAGGCAGAAAGCTAGGAATGGAGCAGTTGACAAAGATGAAGCCAAGAGCTCCGTGGCTTAGCCTTAATTAGGTGTTGGCACTGGTTCTTGTCGAACAAGGAGAAAGCGCGTGTGCTGCAGTGCACCGACGCACACAGACAGCCCAGTCGCAGTGGGCGAGAAGACAAAGTACATTCGAGCTGGCATTGAAAGGGATTTAGATAAGTACTCGAGGTAACAAAAATCGAAAAAGGAGGCTGATAGAATGGAAGCTTTAGATGAATTGCAACTGAGTGCACCTTTATTACAGCTTATCAGCCTCCAGACAGCTACACACCGACCTTCCTAGTGCGTTTCTCTTCATGCTCTCCCGGAGTAAAGGTCAAAGTAACTCACATTTATATGCTCTGCCGCACTGTTTCCGTCGCTCCCGTTGCTCCCCCGTATGCATGGCAAACTCAGGGATTGAGGTCCCCCATGAAGCTGCCACTCCGCGAATGAAGTAAAGGCCTTTCTCATCGAAAAGGTGCCATTGATTTAGAATCATCATCTAGTGGGAAGAGGTTGGAAATCCTGCAATATTCAAAGGTCACCAAAATTGCTACCGGCATAAAGACACACATGGCAACCTGGCAGCTCTAATCATTCCTGTCCGTCATGGAAATACGGTTAGATGTTTCCATCCACTTGATGTATCCAAATCACTAATATTCTGAGTTATTAGAACACCGTCTATATGAATTCTCAACATACACAAAAGCTGTGTGTTTTCATAATATGTATAAGCACTTCAGACGGTAAGCTGTGCACATTGCAGTGAGCAGATGGCAGCTCTTATCACAGATAAAAGCACATATATATGTTTCTGTAACTACACCCTCAGAGGGAGCGGTAAGAGACGCCTCCTCTCCACATCGCAGCTTGTATTACCCATCTACTTAGGCAGCAAACAGCATATGTTTTACTGCTGTGGAAAGGCAGTACTTGAGAGAAAAATATGATGAGAATCAACTTAAAAATAACCTGATGAAAAATAGAAGAGAGCATGTAAATTGGGAGTTAAGTGTTGTACGTGTGCGCGTGGATCGGGAGGGGGAACTCACCTTATCCAGACAGTGGAACAATAAAGAGAGCAACTTTTAGGGTTACCACGTTAAATGCCCGATGCCCAACTAAATATGGCTCTCAGGGAAATGCTGGAAAGCGCTTTAAGATCATCAAACTTGCAAAGCCCCTGCCACCGAGTCAAGTCCAAACCATAGCGGACCCTTTTACAGGACAGAGTGGACGGCTCCCTGGGCTGCCCGAGGCTGGGAATCCGCGGAGGAGCAGACAGCAGGCTTCCTTTGAGGGCCGCAGCCCAATGAGCCCGCTCTAGTTGAGGATGGCCCAAATGGTGCACGTCCTACATCCAGGCAGTAGCTAGAGTAGTCTAAAATATAATTAGCTATTTATCTCAAAGTCAAATCCAAACGGGCGCCCTGTATTCTCTTTTGCTAAAATCTGCTAAAGTCAGCTACTGACTGGTATCCCCATTTTCAGCAGGTGTTCTCAGGATTCCAGGTGAAGCCACAGCTGTCACCAGGCACACCTATTGTGGTGAAATATGATTCCCAGGCTATTCGGGGGCTCATTAAGCTCGGGTGATTTCTGAACGTTAATCGGAAGACGCAGTCCATAATAGAACCGGTGTAGAGACTACAGAATAATGATTCTTTTTCCACCCTGAGATTTCAAAATTTCAGGTCGGAAGGTTCCAGACAGTTTTTTCATGTTAGCTGGATGCAGGGGCTTCAAAAAGTTTGTTGGAAAAAATGGAATGAAAATATAATGGACATTTTCTTAACATTGGCTAAAGCTCTCTCGGGTAAGCTCAACTTTTATGAATTTATTTTTTTAATATATGAATTTGGTTTATTATTTCAGACGAAAATCTCTTTGCACTCATAAAATAGGAGACAGACTTTAAACACTCCATATGTACACATTTGTATTCTTACGGCGAGATTGGCATTCAACTGGAAGGTTAAATGGAGTTCAGATAATTTCTTTTTTTTTTTTAAATTGTTCTTTGCTCTGGCTTTTGTCTCATTTCTTTCAGCAAAGCTGAATAAAGATGTCTTCATTTTCCACCCAAAAGATTCAATTACTTTCCAAATACTGGGTAAACATCTGCAGATGAATGATCTTAACAAACGTATTTTGATTCCACACAAACTTATGTGTCATTTTTGTCTTCTCGCTCTAAGAGCAGAGAATAGATTGAAGCCTGCATTTTTTGAGCCCCAGTTTCCACTGCCACAAGCATTGAACTTTTGGCAGGCAGCCAACCAATCTCTGCAGCCCAATGAAACTCTGATTTCATCTCTTCCAGCAGTGCAATATATTCCACTTCAGGTCAAAAGCGGGGAGCCAGCGGTATTAACATTACACTAATCTGTAAAGACATTTTCACTGGGCTAGATAGGCTAATGTTACACAGGCTTTCAAAGCTTCAAGGGTAAGGAACAACAGTAATCGTCAGGGGAAGATACAGTAGGCAGTAGATTCTTGCAGAGAATATTCCACAAGGAGGTTAGATGCATGGCTCTCAGGGATGAGAAAAGAAAGAATTATCCTTTAAAAAGACAAGTCGTTTGCCATCCTGCTAAACACACGCGCGCGTGCGCACACACACACACACACACACATATATATATATATATAAAGAGGTATTTTAAACACAGCTTTGAGCCATGTGTTTAGCAACCACACACTACTATTGTCATTTTTTCTTTTAAATTTTGTGTTCCCAAACTATAAATGTACACTTTTACATACATGCACGCACAATGTATGACCTCAAAATTTACTGTATATTGGATGAAAACTGTCATCTCCTACTGGAAAACAAGAGTGGAAATAGATTGCTTTTGGTATAATCTAGCAGTATAAAAATCAAAATGTGCCCTCAACCTTTTAAGATGTTTGGTTGTTTTAATAAAAATAAGCACAAACATATGGCCATACAGCCCCACCTCATCCCCTCTTGCTATTTTGCTCTTTGTAAAAAACATGCTCAGTTTCTGGATACACGGCCTTGTAATCAATAGCTTGTTAAACATAACCTACCGAGAACTTTATTATAGGCCCTCAATAGGAAATATACTGACGGAAAATATTCTGAAAGCAGATTAAAGTATACAATGGTAAATTAAATTCTAGTAACAGCACAATGAAAAAAAGGTCCTTTTTTATATCCCTAGCTCTTTGATTGGAAGAGAAAGGTAGTGTAAGATTTATGCCTTTAGGCACATCAGAAACCATTAAGAATGGGCATTTCAGGAAATTGCAATGTATAAAAATTCAATTTTAGACTGTGTGATTTTCTTTTAGCAGAAGATGAAAAATACGTGGCTGGAAATGAACTATTCAAAAAATCCTCACAATTAGGAAGTATACAGTTATATTTTGACCATAATTTGAAGGTATGCACAGTTGATGTGAAACATTACGCTTGTGCGAAGAATAATAGCTTTCACTCCAGACAGAAATAGGTTAACTCTCTAATTTAAAATGTTACAAAACCTATACACAACTTACATCTACTTTCTTTTTAAAGGAAGGGAAATGCTAAGGTTATTATTTTAGGGTTTTCATTTGTCCTACTTTTCTATAAACAAAACAAACAGGAAACTTTTGGAAAATGGTAAAACCCATTTCCTTATTCAATCTCAGAAAATAATCCTGAAAATTTGGAAGCATTTTTTTCTTGTACTGTTTTATATTTCCTTCACTGTATTCCTTGTCAAAAATATTTAAAGACTCTAACTTGCATGGAGTTTGAGGACACCGCCCCCATTTAAAAATAGTTTCCCCTTCTAAATGGAAAATTCACACTGGGCTCAGATAAATGAATATGCATAAGTCTCTCTGCACTGGTACACATGATTTCTCATCTACAAAGAATGGTTTGGAAGACTTGTTATCTGACTAGAAAAGCCTGTTGAGATAAAGGAGACTGACTCCAATCCCCTCAGCCTTTGCAATTGCTTTATATTCTAATCACTGTGCTAAGCATCTGTCCCCGGCAGGCAGCTTGTTCAATCTCGCAGATAACGAAGAACGCAGGCTTGGCTGGTCCCTCGCGATGGGCTGGAGCTCGGTCCCTTTGATTAAAGTGGCAGCGGGAAGGTGCTCTCTGGGCCATAATTGCCTCGGTGGTGAAACATCTTCACTGTTGGCCAGAGCTAAGTTGAATCACAGCAGAAATTATTAACAGTGGCTGTTTTCAAGCCAGCCTAATTTGAGCTGATGCGGCTGTTCACTTAACCCAGAGGAGGAGGTGTGCGGGACCAGAGCCTCGGGGAGATCACGCCCCAGTGGATGTTTGCGTGAAGTCTTACTGCAGGGAGCCCAGTGCACACGTGGCTGCAAAGCAGAAAGGCGGAGGAGCCAGGGGACCCGGCTGCCCTTCTGCTCATGAGAACTTCCTGACTGATGGCGGCTTTTGACAGGCAAATCATTTTTTTTCAATTAGTTCCTACAAATGTTGGCAAACACAATTTTTTGAGGGTGTGTACAGTGTGTGAGAAACCCTATCCTGCTTCAAACACAGCCAGAAAGGCTCTTCTCCCAGAGCCAAACAGGCATTAACATTTAATAGTCTGCTTTCATTTTCTCTGCAGTGTGCTTCAGGATGGTTATAAATTACAGCATTCTGCTTACTTTTGACGGAATAAGTCACGTATCAGCATTTGATTTAGAAGCAATGTGGGCCTGACATATGAAGCACATCTCGCAGATGTGATTGATCACAGAGCTCTTTTTTTGTTGTTTGTTTGTTAGTTTCAGAAGAAAATAGCTATCCTGGAGGGAGGGTCACCACAGTGACAGCCATTCCCAAACTGGGGGGTATGGCTTCGAGCTTTTGAATCTGAAAAGTCGGAATATATTTTATTTTCCCCATGCAGGAATCCCTTTGTCCTGCACAGCTTGTTATTGGTCACCGTGAGGTCACCCCGTTCCCCTTTTTTATGCCACGGAGCACAAATGAGCAAGGCATTACTGGATATGGGGGCTGTTTTCTGAGGTTGGGAGGGAATACCAAGGGATCAACACCCTCAAGGCTGTTTGGGGAACAATTGGTTTCAGATGGTCTCTCAGTGCCGTCTAACTGGCTCCAGAGAGATAGGTTACCTGTGGCTGGAGATTTTTGCAGTTGGAGGGGTGGGACTGGAGGGCTGGTACGTGAGGGCAGGGCTTCATTCCTCGGAGGGAGGATGTGTCTGTGGGTGAGCTGAGCTGCAGCGAAGCCAAACCACTCATTTCTGTTTCTCTTTACCATTGCCTCTGGTGGCGGCAACCAAAACCTTGTGTGTGGACCCACACCGGTCTTTACATGGTTAGCCAAGTCGGTAGTTGGGGCCTGGCTTATCTTTCAAGGCTGATTAAGAACTACAGCAGGGCTGTCAAGATCCCATGTGTTATTTCAATATCATATTTCACAGTGCACGGTTTACCTGGAAACTACCTTCCTGTTGTCTGTTAATTCATCCTTGTAAAACAAAACTTACATGTCACCTTACAGGTTACCTGCTTTGTATTGTTTTATCAACACCTCTTGTTAATTATTCATGGTCTCATTGGCTTAGACAGTTTATTTCCACACTGATGCCATTGTATTGTGGTCTCCTTTCCCCAATCTCACAGTATTCCCTACAATTCAACCCTAATCATTTTCCTCCCCTAAATTTCTAGTATACAACCTAGTATAGAATGGACTCTCACTTTGCTTTTCATAGTTAAGTGTATAAATGTATAAATTATGTTTTAGATTCAAGGAAGATGTGAGGCTATATAGTCGAGCTGGCAAGAAAATCAAAGGCAAACTCCCTGCCATGGAGTTAAGACCTGCTCACAGCAGTCCAATGGGAGGGATTACTGCCGCTGCGGCGTCTGAGATGGCACATCCTCCTGGAGCAAAGTCTCATCTTCCTTTCTCAGGAAGGACGTGAGGCTCCAACCGCCGACCTTGTGGTTAACAGGCCCATGTGCCACCCGCATGCCCCTGGGGATCCAGAGCTGGTGAGAGTTCCCGGATATCTGCTTCTCTTTTTTAGAGCATCTTAGCTGGGCTCATGGCTAATTGAAATAAAGATGATAGTTTCCAGACTACCTCAGTCAGACTAGTTTCTACTTCTGGTCAGTGGGTGACTATGGCTGAGAATAGGTTACAATAGCTGGAGCTTAAGATTGGAATACGCTTGGGATTTGAAGGACTTTTTAGTTTTGTTTTTCTTTTGAGTAGAAAAATAAGACAGAACTAAGGGCTCTAAGACCATAGATTTCAAACAAGTCCTGGTTTATTACTTTCATTGTTTTTTGACTCTGAGAAGGGAAAAATAAAACAAAATAAATCTTAAAACAACATGGTTTACCGGGAAGCCAGGCCTAAAATTTGTGGGACGGAGTGGAAAATAAAAATGAGGAGCCACTTGTACAAACGTTATTAAGAATCTCAAGATGGTACCAGCAGAAAGTAAACCAGAGAGAGTCATATAGAAGTGCGAATGGACTAATGGCGTGCCCACAGAATCAACCCAGATTATTGTACCATTTCATCTGACCCTGTCAAAATTTCTATACTCTTACTTTGCACCAATCCATTACTGACTTACTATACTTCAGAGTTCTATTTCTTGAACATCTGATGTTCCCTTTTGCATTAGGACATCTTCCCTTGACAGTTCTAAGACAGGGACACAAAGAATCATAATACCTAGGCCTCCCATGCTAGAGTTTTCCCACCTCTACCAAAACAAAACAAAACCTTCCCAATCTCACTGACCTAGAGTCAATGCTGACTCACAGTGACACCCCCACCCCCAACACCTTTTGGGTTTCTGAGACTGCTTACCGAAGTAGGAAGCCCCCTCTTCCTCCCTTTGAGCTGCTGGTGGTTTCAAACTGCCGACAGTGTGGCTCATGCCACAGCTCCTAACCACTCATTAGGTGCTCCACATCAACCTCACCTTTCTGGTTGTTGTCAGTAGTTGTTCAGTCCACTCCAACATGTCCCGATCCCAAGCACAACAGAGTAAATGTCTGGGATTGAACCATGCCATCTTCACAATTGCTAGTATGTTGTGGCTACTTTGTATTTGGAATACCTTAGCATCTAAGGGGTATATCTTCTAGCACTACATAGGATAATATTCTATATAGTGGACTATAGGTTACATTTTGGAAGTAGATTTCAAGGCCTTTCCTGAAACTGTTTGGAAACCTATCCACCATGGTTGAACCTTCTTGATCCTATTGGAAATAAGGACAGCATGGCTGCCAATGTCCTAGCAACATGTAAGACACCACAGGACAGCAAACGGAGAGACGGTTGGTGGTTTTCTTGCCTAGAAAAGTCCTTTTGAACACCCTCTTCACTCCTCTATCATAGTACTTTCCTGTTCCCTCCACAGCGCATTTATGACAGCTCAGTATTATTTTGATTCAATAAAAAATAGCAAACATTCCTTACTAGCATATTAGCACTCTCCTCTCTTTCCCCCACTCCTCTCCCAGCATGCTCCCCGGAAGAGCACTCAACTAGGCTGACCCTCAGAAGGCCCAGGGAATAAGGAGTAAGCTGATATTAGGCATATGGCTATTATCCAATCATAGCATTATCCTGCATGACAGATCTTGAGATGTGTTTCAGTGATGAATGTGACACGATTCCTCTGCCGTGTATCATTCGTAACACAGATCCCATATGATTCTCTGATGAAAAAGAAGCATTACCAAACCCAAACCCAAGCCAAACTCACTGGCATCCAGCCAGTCAGTGCCGAGACCTAGTGAGACTGGTGAGTTTCTGAGACTGTAACTGCTATGAGAGTTGAAAGCCCATCTTTCTCCTCGGGAACTACTGGTGGCTTCAAGCTGCTGACCATGGGCATCAGAGCCAAAGTGCAACCACCATGCTACCAGGACTAGTGTCTAGGATATCGAGCTTTATTGTGCCCCACGTGATTTTTTATGACTTCTAATTTTCCTAGATCCATATTTCATGCATTCCACATGCCACTATTAAAAGATGCTTGCAGCTGATTTTTCTCATTTTAATTCGTGCTCCATCCATCAGCAAATGAAGGTCCTGTGACCTTTGGTCCATTCCCATCACGAAGATGGACTCTGCTTGAGGAATCAGCCCTTTCTCAGGCAGTTTGAGTGTCTTCCAATCTGAGGGAACCATATCAGACAAGGCTCCATTATTAATCAGGTTTCTAGTGGCTAACCTTTCCAGAGTGGTCCACATTTCCTTCTTCCTAGTCTGTTTTAGTCTGGAAGCTCAGCTGAAGCCTGGTCACCATTCGTGACCCCACTGGTGTTTGAAACACTAGTGGGTGGAATGATTTCTAGAATTACAGCAATACACAAGCCACCATGATAGAATTCACTGACAGATGAGCAGTTATTTACCATAAATTCTAGGTCCCAGTCAAGGGGACATAGCAAGATGTTAAATGACGCCAACTTTAGAAAACAAACCAACAAACTGAAAACAAAACAAAACAAAAAACAATGCAAAATACAAACAAAAAAACCCCCAAAACCAAACTGTTTAATGGGCCTTGTACTTATGAAAGCATGATTTTTTGGAAATGTCAATCAAGAGAATTTTTTTTTTCTTGTAATCTTCTGCATCCCTCTGTATTTAAGCTCTGTGAAAATTTCCTTTTGCTGTAGTACTTTGATGAATTCTTGCAAGGTACCACCTGATCTTGGATTGCTTTATTCCTTCAGGAAACTACGTGCTTTGGTTTTAACAGAAGCTCCAGCTTTCTCTTTGATATTTCAACACAGTGTTCACATGGCACATAGTAAGGGCTCCCAAAATATTTGGTGTGTGGCGACTAAAAAGAACTTCCAGACTATGGGTATTTAATCTGGTCAGTGACGTTCGAGTGTTGATCCCTTGATAGCCATACAATATTTGACTGATTTTAATAGACTCATTTTCTGTATATATTCCCTTTTCTGTTTTTGATTATGTGAAAGTGGCCATGAAAAGATAGAACTTACTTTGCAAATATTTCCTAGACCTATTAAACCACAGAAAATCAAACCTGCTACCTTTCAGTCCATTTCATCACATAGCAAAACCCTCCGACATAGTGGAGCTAACCCATAGGTTTCCAAGGGTCCTCTAAATTTTTATGGGAGCAGACTGATAGATCTTTTCCCCATGGAGCAGCTGGTGGATTTGAATCACTGGCCTTTCAGTTTAACAGGTGAACACTTAGCGACTGTAACATCAGGTCTCCTCATCCAGACCTGTACAAAATGTGAAAAAGGAGTTTCCTTTCTGTGACACATCTGTTTGTATGGCAATTCTCACACACTCTCATAAACACACACATAGGCACACACAGAGAACGCAAACTAAGTTCCCTACGCCCCTTTATTGTCTGCATTAACAGAAAACCATACTGAATTCCTTATGTTGCATATTTCATTTACCTAATTTTACTATTTCAGAAAAGTCTTGGCCAGGCAAATATCTTGCTTATTTCTTGCAAGACTTCTTGAAAAACCCACTGGCCTTTCAATAGAAAACATCACTAAATAGTAACTCCCAAAGGTTTTTTGAATTCCTTCTCTCCAAAATTCTCTCCTGTTGTTTCCATGGATCTTAATTTATTTTATCTTGTTTGCTCAGTCCTAGTCAAAAGAACCACCTTCTAGGAAACTTTGAATTCTCAATACAACATGACCTTGACGTCTTCTTACCAACATGCTGCTATGGCTCAGAGGTGAGGTGTTTTCATGATCAGAGATAACAACAAAGGAGGCTTTGCCATCTCAACAAGTCCTATTGCTGATAAATTAAGAGTGATTGTTTGACAACCTAAGTATGGTTTCTTTCTGCCCATAAAGGGGTGAATTTGTAAATTTGACTATTCAGAATGAAATGGTTAGTGTTGATCTATTGAGAGAGAAGAAAAGCAACACACCCTCTAAGAGAAGTAGTTTTTCCAGAGAGGCACATTAAAGTTACAGAAACAGGGACAAGCAATAATTCCCGTGTAAAGCAGAAACTACAAAAACACTTTCTATGCCAGTACTGTTCTGTGTGACGGGCTCTCGACAGATGTGACTATTGAATATTTGATACATGCTGCAACTGTTAGCTAGTCACCAGACATCAAAGACAGAGTGAGAGACGAAGGTAAAACAGCTCCTTAGTAATTTTCATATTGATCACATGGTGAACTGTAATGTGTGGGGCATTGCTACTAAAATGTGGTGTATTATTCATTCTCTTGTGGAGATTCTGTTTCATGGTGACCCAATGTGTGCAGAGAACTGCTTCGCCGTGCTTCCCTGGCGAAGCCTTTTGGAAAACAGATCCCCAGACCTGTCTTTGCAGTGCCTTCTGGGTGGGTTTGCATCGTCCACTTCATGGCGAGCTGCTGAGTGGTTAGCCATTTCTGTCCCGAAGGCCCTTCCGTATGTTACTCTAATCACTTTTGTCTATTTCTCTTTTCCATAGATATATGGGCTATAAATCACATATATATGATTGCTGAAACAGTTTAAATGGCATGTGCATCTTGCATGGCATTTCAATTGGATAGTTGTTACGCTATACAGTTAAAAAAAAAGACCCCACAAAAAACCCCAAACCAAAAACCTGTCCAACTGCACTTTTCAGTCACCAGCCTTACGACATGTATTTCTCTCTTGTAATGTCTTACTTTCCTAACAGTAGCTATTCACTTACAGATGCTCACTAGCATAAGTGCAGACAATCCTTTCGGCATGCAAAACCATCCTGAAAAGCGAGTGCTCTTGGGCAGCTGGAGAGCAGGATCACAGAGTTGCCCTTAAAGGTGTAGAAATATTTACCATTCATTCTGCACAAGAAACAACTTTCAGGAGGAATGAACCACAGCTGACTTTGGGAGAGAGTTCTGTAAATAGGGAAAACAAGGAGGCCCAAGTGTTGCTCTGAATTTGTGGCTAAGAGCCAGAGAGGTTTGTGACTGGAGAGTGTGATTGGATTGCACTGAGAGGCAGATGTCCTCCGTGATTTCTCCCCACAACTGGCCCTTTTGTCTGGAGAACAGACAATCATGCCCAGGTCCTGTAGACTGAAGAGAAGGGGTGCACACCCCCTGTCCTATTATTTGCTTAGAAAAAATACACTACACCTGTGGTGTTAGACTATCCGAAATGGCACACAATTGCTTCTCAAAATGACACGTTTGAAAAGACGCTGCTTACTTATTTATTGATGAGGATAAAACAGGGATGAGACCATCAAACTCAGGGCCATTTGCCAAAGCAGCAAACAGAAACATGGCAGGGATTGAGGGCAGGGGTTCCTGACCCGAGGTAAACGAAGAGAGGCTCGTCAGGACAAGAAGTGAATAAATAAAACGTGCCAGTGCCCTGGGAGGAGGTGCCTTTATTCTGCACCTGTGAGGACAGGAAAATCGTATCCATCAGGACTCCGTGCTGGTGACCTACAACCCAAGAGTCTGTCCAGCTCATCCTCTTCTGGTCGGGTGTGAACGTGCCCTCCTTCCTTACTGTTACATGTTTCATGGCTGTTTCTAATGCTCATGGCTTCAGACCCTGATGATGTAATGCTATGTACTTTGTGATCTTGCACAGAGGGGCAGCAGCCATTTGGGGATGACCTTCTGTAGTAACCCTACACTTAGACCCTTTCATTCAGTTATGTTGGCTGCCAGCACTGGGGAGAGGGGGAGTCTGTCTTTGATGAAACATTCTCAATCCTGTTTTATTAGCTGGAGGAATCAAGGAAAAAAATGCATTTGAAAAACACATTCCTAATTTATTCCCTCCCACCCGCCCCCACCTTAAGGCAGAAAACGCATTGAGAAACATTCAGAAACTTTTCTCTCCAGAGTTTTCCAGATGACTAAAATTTTTAAGACTGAATGCAAAGAGAAAAATGAAATATAAATAAAACCTAAAATAATGATTACTCGATGTAAAACAAACAAACAAAGATAACTACCATCCAGGAAATTCCAACTCATCATGCCCCTGTGGGTTGCTGAAACTGTCAACTCCTGACAGGAGTGGAAAACCTCATCTTTCTCTCAGTGCACAGTTGGTGGTTTCAGACGGCTAATGCTTAACCCACTCCACCACCACGACTCCCTGAATACTTAAACACACGCCAAGAATCTCTGGAATTGGCCTTTGTCATAAAAGATTGATAGCACTTCTTAATTCTGCTTGTTTAGCTGAAAAGATCAACCATGCAGAGTATAGATCTGAATTTTCAATAGCATCTCTCTCTTGAGGGATTTTGCGTGGCATAAGAATTGTGTGTCCAACAGAGGAGGGAGTTCATGTTCATTCTGAAGGAGGGAGACGCCTAAGGCTGGAAGGAAATGTTGGAACCCAAACGAAAAAGACACAATGGCTGCCAGCAGTGGGTGCTGACTCCTGGTGACCTCATGTGTCCAAATGGCACAGTCCCCCATGCGCATTTTAGAGTCGGACATTCAGAGAACTAGGGTTTGTCTTCCAAAGTGCCTCTGGGTGCATCAGCGATCCTACCTTCTTTCAGAAGCCCGGTCCTTAGCTGTTTTTATCCCCCAGGGACTCTTAATGAGTAAAACGGGCCATTTTAATTATTTTACCCAAAATGCATATATATGATTTTCATTGTAACTGATGGTATAATTTACCATCAAATCCTGCCTAGTATCCTAATTCAGAATACTACTTTGATGCTTTTTCTAGAAGAAAAATGTTTTTCTAGTTGTTCTACATCTACATTTTACATCTGTGTTCTATTGATATCTGAGGATCATGATTTGCTTGAGAAAGACAGACAGACAGAGAGAGAGAGAGAGAGAGAGAGAGAGAGAGAGAGAGAGAGAGAGAGAGAGAGAGAGAACGAACCAGGGAGAAGGCAACTCAAACTCAATATAAACGCCATATAATGTTAATCATTTAAATCAATTTTCTCAGTCCAGGCTTTATCTGTTAGGAATAATTTAATTGTAAGTGATAGCAAACCAGACCAAAATGGCTTACGTACAAAAGAAATTATTTATTCAAGTAACTGAAAAGCTTGTCTTAGCAGGTCAGGTTTGGTAAAGAAGCTCAAACATTGTCCCAAAGGTCTTTTCAATGATACCCAGGCCACAAAACATTTGCTTGATTTGCAGAACAGAAGCCCAGAGAAGAAAACATTGAAGATGTAGTCACTGGTGCAAAGAAACCCCTCTCTTCAGCCAACAGCCATGTCTCCTTCCAGCTTTCAGCCTCTCAACCAAGGGTTCATTTGGCCTAGGAGGACTTCAATCTTCAACCAGGTCATCAGCGTTCAGGCAGGTTAGCCATTTGCATTGCCGGGTGGCTTCTAACAACATAAAACTCGTTGCTATCGAGTTGATGCTGACTCATAGTGGTCCTATAGTACATTTCCGCATCTCAAGCATGTGCATGAGCCAGTTGTGAGGATTTTATGGAAGGATTGCTTGATCACAGCATTCTGTGCCTCTCTTCCCTACTTAATTTTATTCCATTGTACTTATTAGTCTAATAGTCTACATATGTACTTATTAATTTATTATCCAATTCCCTCTGCCAGACAACCCTATGAGGGTGGGAATTCCATTCACTCTGTCTCTTGTAGTTGCCATTATTTAGAGTACACAGTTGAAAATAGAAGTCCCCTGATTTTTTGTTCACTGGATATTTTTTCACTAAAATGTCTATGTTATTTTTTTATTCTTCTCATACATGCCTCCTAAACTCAACTTTTCAACATTTCCTTTAGTTCTTCTGTTGTATTGATTGACTCAATCTTTGTTCTTCCCAAGTACATCTACATATCATTTCCTCAGACAGTAGGTGATGGTCAATAAACGCAAGCACAGTGTGTGCATGCCACATTTCCTGTGACATGGTTAAAATCACCCCTTCTTTCGGTCTGGAGTCTGATTCATTAGCTGTATACTCTCACCTACCTCTCCCACCTCAGGACCCAAGGGAAGCCTGGCTTCTTGAGGGAATGACGTCACCATAGGACTTAAATGGTTTGGTGTCTTGGTGTCTCCTTCAGGGGATTACCCAGGAGAACTCAGCGAGGTCAGATAACAGTGTGCAGTTAGTTTGCTTCTGTGTCTCCCTGCAGGATGTGTATGCCGCTCTGAGATTTGTTAAACTTAGAGTCCATTGCTTTTCGGAACCTTTTAAAAAGGCATAGTACATTTTCCATGATCCCTGTTGTGTTAGTCTGGGGTGACTAGAGAAACAAATTCATTGACACTTCTATGTGTGTTAGAGGGAGTTTTATATCTAAGAGCAATTGTATATCAAGAAAACATCCCAGCCCAGTCCAGATCAAGTTTATAAGTTCATTATTAGCCCATATGTCCAATACTAGTATGTAAATTCCTCTTTCGACTCATGCAGCACATGCAGTGATGCTAAACACTGGAAGATCACAGTCAGTGGTGGACCCAGGGGCAGTGGAAGCACCTCAGCCCTCGTGCGGGTCTCCACATGACTTCTCCACCCTCTGACCTCTGGCTGCCATCAGCGTGGCTCCATGTGGCTTGTCAACAGGAATATGTAGCAGAGAGAGTGTGCGTCCCACCTCCAGGGAGGAAGACAGGAGTCCCAGAGTCCTCAGGAGAAGGCCATATCCACTCAAAGGCATCACTGGCGATAACCCGAGTGACAGGCTAGACTCCACCCCTTCACTCAGTTTGACTGATGACTATGTCACTGCCATTCCTGTCGGAATCTCTCAGCTTCCTCTTGTGCCGTTTTCCTCCCGTCCTCTGTCTTAGTAGTCTCTGGCTCCTTCTTCATTGTTCAAAAGGCTCATGCTCTGCCTGCTTTCGCAGAGTAAGTTCCTGCTTTTACATTTATTCTAAAAGTCAAAATTCTGAGCTATGCACACAATACCAATATTTTTCTATTGCTAAAACATGAAAAGGAGCTGATACCAAATTAGTTTTGTCACTTGATTGTTATCAGACATAAGAAGGAGGAGGAAGATGGATGGACATTCCTATTCTTTGGGTGATCAGGCCAGATCTTCTATCAGTATAAATTCAGTCACGGAGAGAGACCTGGGGAGTGACCTAGGAATATCTATGGTGACTGACAGCCTGGTTTTACTCATTGGGATTTTGAGAATTGTACAGTCTTGGTGCCATCTGTAAATATCCTTCCATAAATGGCCACTATAGTGTAAGAATAATGCTGAAGAATATTAGAATTAACATTACTTAGAAGAGTCTTCTTACATATTTATTAGATTCAAAGGAGCCTCAGTACTTTCATAGTATTTACCCACCTGAGAGCCAAGAGTTGCACCTAGCACCTCTTGTGACATCTGAGAACCAGAATCAGTGAGCAGAGGAAACTCCTTCTGGTGCACAGGCTTCTCACATGCCATTCCCTCTGGCAAGTAGGAGCACTTGCATCTGGTTACGAGTTACACAGCCTTCTCAACTCCACGCGGGGTTTACAGGAGTCACAAGGTTGTCCCTGTGGCCACCACAACACTTTTCACAGTTTTTGCATATAGTGAGTATTCTGCGAATTAGTAAATGAATTGTATACAAATCTAAATTTATATAAATAGTAGAGGGGGAATTTGAGACATGGCTTCACAAGGTACACATACCTGCAAGGTATCTTCAGCTACTGAAGTCAGAAGACAGAACACAGAGAAGATATCCAAACAGTTTGACTTGACAAAAACCAACTGGTGTAATAATACTAAGATTGAGATATAGCATTAAAATAACAACCACTATTTCTCTAGCATGTGTTGTTTACTTAGTATGTTAATCAAAATCGCCTTACAATAACTTAAGTCTTATGATATATTGCCTACATATTTTTTTTTTCAATTCAGGAGCTAGCATTCATTAAGGTTAAGGAACTTGACCAAGGTCACATGCTAGTTAGGTGCCTAAGTTGGAATTTAAGTATGTTTTACCCGTTTTTAGTAGATAGGTAACAGCTACTGTTGGTAGTTCCATCTCAGATAGATAAAATGGCTTTCCCAATGGCTGTGCCGATATCCATTATAGATAGATGTCATAGGTTGTCTAGTCTGAATCACTAGGTGACTTCATGAAGTGAATCTTCAGAAGGAGTGGTGTGGTCCGACTGGAGGATGGTTTCGGCCATGATTTGGAAGGATGTAAGGAAGACGCAAGAGAAGTCCCAAGGTAGATCATAGAAACAGTTGCCATCAAGCAAATACTTGTTCTACAAGAGCGAATGGGAAACACAGAATATCTTTGGAAATGTTCCCCTTGAATTGGGGCAGAGAGGACAGTGAGAGAACTTTCTAAGGAACCAATTTCTTGAATACTTTCCTTTAATTTTTTTCTTTCTTTAGTTCTTTTACCTGGACAAGATTTTATTTCTGATGTCACTTCTGATGGCTTGAGAGGAAGACCTGTGCTTCACACTCCTGGAAGTTGGGCTATTATAAGTTACACTTTATTAGCATGACTAGACAGTCCTCTTCCTGTCTCCCTAAAGAACTAATAATTAAAGAAAAAAGAGTATGACTCAAAAGCAGTATTAAAGCCAATGAGTAAGGGCCAGTTCTTCACCGCTAGAAGACAAAGGAGCTCAGACTAGATATGAATCAAGAGGTCAGGGTGTGGAGACCTGGCAAGGTCTAGGAAACCACCTGAGGCGGGTTGCAAAAGTTGGGCTTGTTGGCTCCATGGGAGAAGCTTGGACTTTGAACTTCTTGTATTCATTATTTCATTTCATAAACAAATACACAATGGAAGGAAGGAAAAATGAGAAAGATTTCCTACTCAGAGGTAGGAAATATAAATCACTAGAGACTCAAGGTGAAAGAAAAATAAAGCACACGCTTGATAAGGACACAGGTAAAAGGAAGGGTCTCTAGTTTGTTATTCTGTTAAGTTCTGGGAGAAATAAATAATCAGAAAGCGGGTGAAGGCTGATGAGACACAGGTCAGACGATATCGCAGGGTTCCATGTGCTGGTGGGAGCTTGAGCTTGCTACTCCATAGGCTGCTTCTTCCTTTGTAATGATGTGAGGGGATGCTGCTCAGTGCTGAACTCTTGTAGAAGTTCATCTCCAGAAGGCCCAAGATATATTGTTTATTAAGTCACCTAAAATACTAGCTTGTTCCAATATAGTCACAGAGCATTTATAGAATGGTTGCCATGCAGTGGGTAGACTATAGATAGTTTAATATTTCAAAGATGCTCACTGTGTGGCATGGAGCCCGGTGGAGTAATTCGGCTGCTAACCACAAGGTCAGTTGTTCAAACCCACCAGCTGCTCCAAGGGAGAAAGCTGAGACTTTCTAGTGCCTTAAGATTTATAGTCTCAGAAACCCATATGAGCAGTTCCACTCTGCTCTACAGGGTCTCTGTGAGTTGGAATCAACGATAGGACCGTAGATGAGAGAAATGAGTGAGTGAGTACATTGTGGCAAGATTTGGGCGTTAAAAGAATTGAATAAGACACAATCCCTGTTCTCAATGGGCTTATGGTATTCTATGGGAGGCAGGAAGATAAATAGCTCTTCAGGAGTATCTTGATTATGCATTTATTGTATATTAGAGATGTCCTAAGGATGGAGTGTTAAGCTGCTTCTGTGTATATTCATGTATGTGTCTAGGGTGTATATATTAATATCAGAAAATGATCCTTAGAAGGAATGATGGTTAAACTGAGAGCACATTTTAATATTGTATAACTAACATGTATATATGACACATCTATTAAAGAAAAAAATCTTAAAAATTGAGTAGCCTTTACCCAAAATGTAACACCCTCAGAGAGAAGAATACTGGTTTTAGAAGCAGACTTCATTTTTGAGGGTGTGTGACTTTGGACAAGTTTTATCACTCCCCTGGGCATCAGTTTCCTTATCTGAAAAATGAGGAGGTTGGCCTCCTAGGCCACTTCTAGCCATGATAGTCTCAGACTCTTTGCATCTGAGTACAGGTTAATATAGCACTGAGATCAGAAGTGATTCCTAATTGCAGAAGCGTGACAATTTAAAGTAAAAAGCCAAATGGTCTCTGTAATTAGCTCTGACACATGTCTCCCTCTCTGACAAAGGTCGGTCATTTCAATTTCCTCTGCCTTGCTTGCTCCATCCCCTAAACAGGGATAAAAATTCCTGATCCTGCCTTTTAGTTTCATGAATCTTTTGTCTAGATTAATAAGGATCTTAGTTCTCTGAAGGAAATGGCTCCCCTGTTGTATCATTAATTCTTTTAGGCCATTAGGGCACCATTTGCTTAATCTAATTCCAAAGTGACAGTCATGTACCCCATTTTCTTTAGTTAGTTCTGGGCTCCTGCTTGAAAAGCAGTAGATTTACATAAGGGAAAGAAGACCAGTGGCCACAGAGTCCTCCAAGGGCTATTGATCATGTCTTTCGCAGGTGATTTTCTTCTTATTAAGACGCTACCCTGCTCTTATTGACAAAACCATTTCATTTCCTTCCACTTACCCTTTACTAGACAGGAGGACATAGCATAAGCTGAGAAAAATTATAGGGTATTCAAAAGTTAAATTCTCATAGGGTTTGATCCAGATTTGTCTCAGGATCTTGGGCATTACTTTCCACCTTAGGGGTTTTGCATACTGAGATATAAGATATGACTTAAAAATCCTTGCTGCCAACTTGTTTTTCACTAGCAAGACGCCAGAAATTGGATACTCTAATTTAGGTCTGTCACTTGGAGCTGTTGTATTTACTGAAGGCATTCAAGGCAAAGAGCATCGGTTTAGTGCAAACTACCTGGAAGACCTTGTGTTCAGGCTATGTAGATGCTTCTAAAATGTCTGCACTTGGTAGCAACGATGAAATATACAACTTTCCTCTAGTTCCTAAGTGCTTCCCCCACACCCCTTACTATTACGATCCAATTCTACCTTACAAATCCAGCTAGACCAGAGGATATACACTGGCACAGATAGGAACTGGAAACACAGGGAATCCAGGAATCCAGGACGGGTGATCCCATCAGGACCAGTGGTGAGAGTGGCTATACTGGGAGGGTAGAGGGAGGGTGGGGTAGAAAAGGGGAACCGATTACAAGGATCTACATATAACCTCTTCCCTGGGGGACAGACAACAGAAAAGTGGGTGAAGGGAGATGTCGGACAGTGTAAGATATGACCAAATAAAAACTTATAAATTATCAAGGGTTCATGAGGGAAGGGGAAGTGGGGAGAGGGGTGGGGAAATGAGAAGCCAATGCAAGGGGCTTACGTGGAGAGCAAATGTTTTGAGAATGATGAGGGTAAAGAATGTACAAATGTGCTTTACACAGTTGATGTATGTATGGATTGTGATAAGAGTTGTAAGAGCCCCCACTAAAATGATTTTTTTTTAAAGTCTGCACTTTAGTACGATAGAAAACTGCAGGGTGCCCTTAACTCTGAGAGGTGTGTATTAGTGGCACAGAGAGCAGCGGTGTTTCAGAACGGGGGCGGACACAATGGAGAAATGGCCGAGATTTAGTGGGCTTTCTCAAACAAAACATTCTCTGTAGAGTATGAAGAAAGAAAACAAACAAACAAACCCATTTGGACTGCTCTTTCACTGGGTGCAAGAGGGATACCTTAACTTGAAGTCACCAGAATTATGTACCTATGACCACACCTCACAACCCCCTAGCCCCCCACCAGCCCACCTCCAATAGAGTCAAAGAGACACATTGTGCAATTACTTAAGTTACGGCAGGCAGACAGAAACACTGACAAGTCACCGTTCTGCTCCTTTCAATTAACTTCTTCAATTGATGCCCCATGTAGGATTTCAAGGCTTGTGAAGAGCCATAGAATCTCCCAGTACTTTCTGATCAGACTAGTGTTGTGTGGAAAAGGGCAGTTTTCCTTTCCTGTGTTCCTTTCTTGGATAGCCTAGTCCCTTGATGAGGAAGGAAGAGTTTGCAGCAGAATGATTCAGTGAAATGAAGAGTCGACCATTTGAAGTCTCAGATGACTCATTTGAATGATTTTACTATTTGTCTTTTTAGAAACCATTTTATAGAACAAACAACTCAAAAGTCTGAAAAAATTAAGAGAATTAGCTGAAAATTACTAAGAAATAGGGCAAATATGTCAGGTAATGCCCATTTGTTTTCCAAAGTGGTTTTGCAAGCTCAATGGTAAGGTTTGAGGTTCCAGTTCTGTAGCTGTCCCACTACTGGTGATACTAGCCTTAACCTTTTTGCTAATCTGGTCTGTGAAAAATAATTTCCTGGCAAGGTTTTATTTGTAATTTTCTCTTTATAAGTGAGATCAAGCATCATTTCGCACATTTATTTTCTTCTTGTGGTAAGTGTATTTTTATTTGATTATTTTAAAAATTAGTTTGCTTTTTCACATTAATAACTGGAGTCCGTGTATGCTCCTGGTTCTAATGCTTTCTGAGTTATACTGTGCTTATTTTCTTCTCTACATTTTTGCCTTGATTTTTATTAAATCATCATATTGTTCTTCATATTTTGTGCTGATTGTATACCATTTAAAAACTATTTTTTATCCTGAGATCTTAAAGGTTTTGTCGTATGGTTTCCTTTAAATGTTTATATTTTTAGTTTTTGCATTTAAGCCCTTAGTATTCTATGAAATGGACTTAGTTGTCATGCTGTAACACAGGAACTGATTTTCTAAGGATTAATGAATTACCCCAGCACTGCATGTTGAAAAGTCAATCATTTGTATCCCCATTGATCAGCCATGGCAGCTGTGCTACAAATCAAGTATATTTGTTCCTGTTAATGAAAGCTGGTTCCACAAATATCACCAAAAGCAAAAATAAAGCCGAGTTCCTTAGTTGCTGAAGTCAGGGATAATAACACCTCACAATGTTTTGGTAGCATTTTTGAATGACACATATAATACCAGAATTCATTGAGAATTGAAAATTTTGGCTGAAACTTTTCTTCCAGTGTGGAGGCTTGAGTAGGATTGATGGAGGAATTGCGATGTCTCAAATTATGTGTTATAAATCCTAACCCCCTTATTTATGATTATAATTCTATATAGGGAATGGATTTTCTTTATTAGGTCAGTGAAACAATATTAGTATAGGGGGTATCTTAAATCTATCACTTTTGCGATAACAAAGAGTAGATTAAGAAAGCAACAAGCAGTCACGCAAACACATAGGATCTTCTAATGCGGCCCCTTACACTGCAGTGGTTCTCAACCTGGGGTCACGACCCCTTTGGGGGGATTGAACAACCCTTTCACGGAGCCGCCTTAGGACCTGAGAAACTGCTTCTCTACCCATCACCAGGTGGGCTTGTCACATGCAGATATGCCCACATACAGGGTCACCACCACATGAGGAACTGTATTAAAGAGTCGGGGCATTAGAAAGTTTGAGAACCACTGCCTTATAGAGTAAACCACAGTGATAGCCAAGCATCTTCTAGTTCTCCTGGTCTTAGGATATGGAGACTGATGTTTTCATGGTCCAATAAGCCATTGGACTGATTTTTTCCAAGTGTCTTCCATTGTCATCTGTCTTCTTTCATTCTGACAGACCAATAGTGGCACCTTAAGTGGGTGATCATAAGCTTTAAGACCTCAGTTACTACTCAACAAAGTGGGAATGGAATACTGCCTTCATGAACACTGAAAAAGACCTCTTTAGAGTATTATAAAGCAAGAGTATCGCTTTAAAGTCTAAGGACTTGACCCAAGTCTTGGTATTTTCAATTGCCTCAGATGCATGTGAAAGTTGAACACTGAATAAAGACAACAGATGAAGAACCTACAATGTCTACCCAAAGAAAATCAGAATTTTTTCCCAAAACTATGTATTTAAATTTTTTATAAAACAACCTCATTGCATTCAAAGTACTCTCCATTACACTTAATAAATTTGTCAAATCTGCGATTCCACTTTTGGATACAGTTTTCAAACGCATCTGTTTGGGTGGCTGACAGCACCTCTCTCGTTTTTTTCTTCACCTCTTCTATATCATCTAATTGCTGTCCTTTCATGTCCCTCTGCATTCACAGAAACAAAAAGAAGTTTATCAGAGTTAGGTCAAGTGAATACGGTGCATGAGGCAGGAGAGGCATTCTGTGTTTTGCCAACAACTAGCACGTTGAGATGGCTGTGTGAGCAGGTGCATTGTCATGGTGGAAAAATCAGTTCCCTGGGTGTCATAACTTCTAAATAGAAAGCTTGATTAACAGTCTGACCTGATGGAATGAACTCTCAATGCACTATGAGTCAACATTTTTATCTGTTTGGGAAGTTGAGAGATGTACAGAATGAGGTTTGTCATCAATCGATATTGCACATATTTTGAAATGAGAAAACCACTCGTACACTTTAGTTTTTTCCACAGTGCTGTCCTTGTAAACCATATTCAACATCACAAAAGTTTCTGTGACATTTTCCCTGAGCAGGAAATAAAATTTCATAGCCACACGCTGTTCTCTTAAAACAGCCATCACAAAAAAAATGAGGTTTGATGGAAACTGTTTGTGTTAATCTGGGTAGACCAGAGAAACAATTCCAGAGACACTCATATGTGTGTAAGGCAGAATTTTATACCAAAGAGCAATTATACATTAAGAAAACATCCCATCCCAGTCCAGATCAAGTCTGTAAGTCTGATATGACCCCATAGGTCAAAACTAATCCATAAATTCCTCTTTAGATTCATGCAGCCATGCAGTGATACTGAATGCAGGAAAATCACAGGCCAGTGGGTGGGAAGTCTTGTAGATCCAATGATGATAGAGCATCTCAGCACTGGCGTGGGTCTCCACATGGATCCTCCGGTTTCAGGACTCTGGCTCCATCAGTGTAGCTCCATGTGTCTTGCTAGCAGGAAGACAAAGCAGAGAGGGTGTCTCCTGCTTCCAGGAAAGAATATAGGCGTTCCCAGAATCCTCAGGAAAAGGTTATGCCCACACAGAGGCCTCATTGGCTATGGCCTGATTGGCAGGCTGGACTCTATCCCTTTGCAGGTTGACAGGAGATTACATAATAACTGCCATGCTGGTTTTACAAAAAAATTCACTGTGACCATAGAAACCCTTCCCAGGTGATGCCACAAGATGGCTAGACTTTGTATCTTATACTTTGGACATGTTGTCAGAAGAGACCAGTGCCTGGAAAAGGACATCATGCTTAGTAAATGGAAGGTCAGTGAAAGAGAGGAAGATCTTCAACCAGATGGATGGGCACAGCAGCTGCAACCATGGGATCAAACATGATAACAATTGTGAGCAAGGAACAGACTAGGAGGTCTTTGTCCTGCTGTGCATAGCTTTGCTATGGATCTTGAACAAATTTGATGACATCTAACAACAACAACTACAAGTCTTTCTATCCATGAGCATGGCATATTCTTCCACTTATGTAGGTTTCTTGTATTTTGTAAGTTTTCTAGTTTTATTTTTTATGTATAGGTCTTTTGTCTCTCTAGTCATATTCATTCCTAAATATCTTATTTCTTGTTGTTTTAAACAGTATTGCTTTTCTGATTTTATTTCAGAATTTTTTACATGTAAATCAATCTTCATGTGTTGTGTTACATTTTTATACATTTTGCACTTATTTGTCTAGTATTCAGTACAGGTTTAGTTAATCAGTCATCATAGTTTTTTGATTGATATTCATGTTTTTCCACTTCTTTAAAAACATTTAAGTATATTCAGTATGATTTTATTATTCCAATTATAGAAGAACAGTAATACAAAAATTAAATAACTTCGTCAAAGTCTCATAAATTGGTGAAATTTGGATCTCGATATGAAATGTCCAGTTTAGGAAAACATCTTTAGGCACATCAGGCAAAGGACTTATTACTAGAATATACTATACTCTGCTAGCCTACAACAATAGAAAAACAGAGCCCCCTGAGGAAGTGGACAAAAGGCCTAAACAGAGAGCAACAAGTGCAGGAGAGGGTGTGGTGACAAAGGAACGCTCATCCACTGCTGGTCATTCTGTACATTCCGTAGATATGAAAATTAATCTAGTGATACCTAAAACAAATGGAAATCGAGCTACCTTATGATCCAGCAGTCCCCCTATGGGGCATATTCCCAGAAGAAAAAGGAAACAGACCAAGAACAGAAGCTCTGGAAACAATCTAAATGTCCATCAACTGATGAGTGGATTAAAACTCTTCTATATACTTATAATGGTGTACTATGCATCCCTAAAAAGCATTGACAAACCCATGAAGAGCATTGTCTCATGGGAAGAGTTGGAGGACATTATGCTAAACAAATTTAGCAAAGCATGAAGGGACAAGTGCACCATGAGTTCACTGAGGTAAGCTCTAAACGTACAATCGGCATAGAGGATAAGCTACTAAATGCCTAAACCCAGGGTCCAGGTCCAGGAACTTTTGCAGGGTCTGACCCAATGTAGAGATGGAAACAACAGCCAACTAACTAAAAAGGAGGGGAAAAGAGAGGGGGAAGGAAAAGAAACGAGGTTGAGGATGACGGGGAACAGGACACTAGTACACCCACAGGGAGGGTATTGTTTATGTCTCCACAGCAAAGGGAGGGAGGGACCAGACCGCATCCCAGAGCGTCAAACCTTGAGGGAAACATATTGTCATGGAACAGGGAACTAACAGAAGAGGCAGGGCTATGTTGATCTCCTCTCCAGAAGAATGCAATATAGAAGACAGCACTGAAGATATAGCCTGCGGAGAGTTGAGGGTCTGTCCAGACCATGCAGCTGTGAACTAAGAGGGAAAGGAAGAGAGGGGGAGGGGGAGAAGGAGAGGGAGAAGGGAAGAGAGAGAGAGAGAGAGAGAGAGAGAGAGCGCGAGAGCCTCATAATGGCCCACGAAGACCCGGGAATGACATCCTTGCTCAGAGAAGACAATACACTCAGAGAACCATAGGGCCAGCCGCACCATGAGACATTCACTAATGATAGCACGAGGGGAGGGGGATGTCTGGAGGGAAAGGGGGAGGGAGGGGAACCTATCACAAGGTTGGAAATAACAGAAATGTGGGTGAAGGGAGGCAATGGATAGTGTAAGATATGAAATAATAATAACAATATATAATTGATCAAGGAATCCTCAGGGTGGGAGGGCGGGGGAGGGAGGGGATAAAGGAGGAGCTGATACCAAGGGCTCAAGTAGAAAGTGATTTGGAAATAATAATGGCAACATATATACAAATATGCTTGATGCAATTGATGTATGGAATGCTATAAGAACTCTAAGAGCCCCCAGTAAAATGATTTAAAAAACTAAAATATCCAGTTTAAAGACCATAATTAAAAAAAATTTTAAATCATTTTATTGGGGCTCATACAACTCTTATCACAATCCATACATACATCAATTGTGTAAAGCACATTTATACATTCATTGCCCTCATCATTCTCAAAATTTGCCTTCCGCTTGGGTTCCTGGAATCAGCTCATTTTCCTTTTTTCCCTCCCCCTCTCTCCCTGCTCCCCACTCCCTCATGAACCCTTAATAATTATTAATTATTATTTTATCTTATCTTACACTGCCCAGCATCTCCCTTCACCCACTTTCCTGTTGCCCATCCCCCAGAGAGAAGGCTATATGTAGATCCCCAAGACAGTTTCCCCCTTTATACCCCCACTTCCCTCCTGGTATCACCACTCTCACCCTTGGTTCTGAGAAGTTCATCTGTCCTAGATTCCCTGTGTTTCCAGATCCCATCTGTACTGCTGTGCATCCTCTGGTCTAACCAGGTTTGCAAGGTAGAATTGGGATCATGATAGTTGGGGGGAGGAAGCATTTAAGAACTAGAGGAAGGTTTTGAGTTTCATTGTTCCTACCCTGAACCCTGAGTGACTCATCTCCTCCGCACTACCGCTCTTCAAGGGATGTCCAGGTGTCTACAGATGGGCATTAGGTCCCCATCACGCACCGCCCCCTCATTCACCATGATGTGATTTCCCCCCTGCGCCCCCCCCCCCACTGCCTTTGTTGTTTGAGACCTGGTCCGCTCGGCCCTTCATGATCACACATGTTGGTGTGCTGCTTCCATGTGGACTTTGTTGCTTCTGGGCTAGATGGCTGCATGTTTACTTACAAGCCTTTAAGTCGCCAGACGCTATATCTCTCAAAAGCCGGGCACCATCAGCCTTCTTCACCACACTTCTGCACACATTTGTCTTCAGTGTTTATGTGGGGAAGGTGATCACACAATGATGGTTTTTGTTCTTTGGTGTCTGCTACCTGATCCCTTCACTTAAGCTTCTTTTCTGTGGGCTTTGTTGCGTCTGAGCTAGATGGCCGCTTGTTTGTCTTCAAGCCTTTAAGATCCCAGATGCTATATCTTTTGATAGTCTTGCACCATCAGCTTTCTTCACCACGTTGGCTTATGCACACATCTGTCTTCAGCGATTATGTAGGGAAGCTGGGTATCATGAAATGACCGTTTAGCTGCGCAAGGTGCTCTTGTATTGAGGGAATGTACCAGAGGAGGCCCAATGTCCACCTGCTACCCTACTACTAAACCTATAAATATATGCACATAGGTCTACTTCCCCCATAATCATAAATATATTTACATATGCATGTGTCTGTATTTAGGCTTCGCTGTATGCCCGTTGCCTCCTACTCCTTTCCTCTATTTACCTTATGCTTTGGTCCTGTCCCACTACTATGTTCAACCTTCATTCTGGTTTCAGTAATTCCTCTCAGTTACCTTGACCTTGGTCACTCCCTACCAGTCCTCCCATCCCCTCCCTCCACTGGTTTTGAACCGCTCATTGCCCCCTTCTTCCTGGGTTGGCCAACACCTCCTCCCTTCCCCTACCTCCCATAATCTCATGTCCCTCTGGAATTGTTGGTCCCATTATTTTCTTCTCACATTGTTTGTCCAGCTTATCTTATCTAGGTGGACTTGCAGATATAGTAATATGTGCACAAAAATGTGGATGGCTTTGACAGCACCAAAGTGGCACATAAGAACATGGCATTGACGGCAGCAACACCAACAAGCTAACAAACAAAAGCCACTGACATACAAAATTTAAAAGAAGAGAAAAAAAGAAAAAAACAGAAAAGAGCAAAAAGAAAAAAAAAGCCTGTCAGTAGTTCAAAGTCTGTTTGTTGTCCTTTAGGAGTGTTTTCTGGATGAGTCTGATGGGGTGCCACATCCTGACCCCCAAAATCCACCCTTTATACTCCCTCGGGACCTCCTTGCTCTGCTTCCCCTGCCGCTCCATTGCATGCTCCCAGTGTTTGCCTCATTGTGGTGGGGTCAGCTCAGTCGCACATCCCCCACTGTGTCTCAGGTGCTGTTCCGTGTAGGGCCATGGGTCAGTGCAGGATGTAAAGACCATAAATTTTATCATGGTTATTAAGATTACCAAAGCTGCAATAGTTTAAAATCTCTAAAATATATTTAAAATTTTTTGAGCAGTTTTGAAGATGCTAAATAGGTTAAATTTCAGTACAATTTTTTTTGGTTAAAATTATTAAGACAACAGTGTGGTGAATGGATTGATGGAACTCGACTAGAGAATGTGGGACAAGCAATCTAAGAAGAATGTTACTGTAGAGGAAATTAGAGATATATGTTTAGATTTTTGTTTGTTTTATTTTTTGCAGAAGACACTGTTATATGAAAATACAAAAGGAGAAGCAGGTGTGGCAGAAGTATGTTTTCTTAATTTTTTGTAGTAATATTATTATTTGTTTATCTTTTGTGTAGTTCCTTTGTTCACTGACTATATTTACTTGACATAATAAATTTAAGGTTTTGGATTGCTATTCAAGGGAAAATATCTAATAGTTTAGTAAACTATTAAAACAGTATAATCATCACCATAATCTTTGTCTATCATTTGTATTTGTCTTTGAAATATATTTGTGCCACTCAACCATGTCTTTTCTTATACAAGTAAGAGCAAACTCTTTAACCTGTAGCTTGACTTTACAATAGTCTGAAGGAATCTAGAGAAATCACCTATATGGAAATCAGTAAAAAATTTAGCCACATACACTGTTCCATGGTTGTAAGGTAATATAGAAACCAGCTCTTATCTATAAGGGTTTGAGAGGGTACCGTCTGCAGGAGAAAATATATATACAAAAGGGATAGCCAAGGTTAGGGCAAGGGGAGTCCCTGCAGTATAGATACAGTTGGGACCCAGCCTTTATTAAGTGCATGCTTAAATACATTCTCTGCACTCAGCCTGCAATACATGACAGGTTTACATACAAAGGGACAGTTCACAATTTTTTGAGAGTATACTAAGGGAAATTAACACTTTAAGTTTCTCATAGACGGAGGGGAGGATGAGGTTGGGGACCTGAAGTAACTGTTAAGTTTGCAGACTGCTGCCTTCTGCAGCTTGTGTTAGAGAACAGGAGGCAAGAGATGTTTCTCTTAGGTGGAGAGACAGGCCAGCATTGCTTTATCATGGCTGAGCCGTCAGCATTCTCCCACAGGCCTTGAACCATGGGAGGTAGTTGTCCTGTCCTCCTGTTTGCCTAAGAACAAAACACCCCCCCGCCCCATGTGTAACTTGGTAAAAGTAACAAGGTAAAAGTTTACCTTGATTTTTAAAGTCTATTTAGTGCCACACAAGTACTGGAGTTATTTCTTTGAACTCCCCAGTTGTTGTGATTGTTAAGTATTTTTTAGTCTGTTCCACTTCCTAGTGCCTCTGGATACAACAGAGAACACACTGCCAGGTTCTGCAGCACTGGACAAATAAGTCTCACTTAACACAGTCTTTCAGTTTCCCGACTCCACTTCAGAGACAATTTGCTATGGGTATACAAATTCTCCAACTATATTCTTTTTTAAAATCATTTTATTAGGGGCTCATAGAACTCTTATCACAATCCATACATACATCAATAAACTATATTCTTGCCCCAGCTGGTAAATTGCCTTAAATACCCTATTTCCCAAATTTTGAGTCATATTGTGGACTCATAACTTCTCTAATATCTTTAATACCTAATGCTTTGTTACAACTTTCTACTATCATCTAGATTTCCAGTATCTTCTTAGATTCCCCACTTCTTTATTCTACTACACCACATAGACAAACCTTTTTCCATGCTGTGTATGGTAGTTAGATATTATGTCAACTAAACCCTGCTGACTAGGGACAGAGTTCAATCTGTCAATCAGATCACAGTACAATGATGCCTCCTTGGGGTGCAGCATTTTTTTAAGGTAAAATCTGGAAACTTCTCTCTCTCTCAATGTTTATCTCTCTGACACTTCACTTTCCTCCTCACGGAAACTTCCCTGGGACTTTGTGTCTGCCGGAGGGGAAGCCCCACATGGGTCACCTAACCCTGAGAGCTACAAGCCCCCTGCCATCTATCCACTGACGTTGGATCCATGTGACAGCGTCCACTGGCCTGTAATCTTCCTGCATCCGCTGCACCTTCTGTGTCACTGGCCTGCAACGACATGAGTCTGATGAGGACCCTGGACATTACTGAACTTAGGCACTTGAGTTGGACTGGGGCGCCTTCTTGATATAAAATTAATTCTTGATATAAGGATGTTTCTTATACCTTGATGAGAACAACTGGTTTTGTTTCTCTAGACAACCCAGGATAACACAGTGTGTCTCAAGATTTTTGGTCAGTTCTCCATTCCAAAATATAATTTAGATCTAATTAGTCCACCCACAGCCTGAATTAAGTCTGAGTCAAACCATGGGGTTTGAGATTTCTTGAACACAATGAAAGTAGTTCACAGTCGCTGATTGCAACATGAGGTAGTAGGAAGTATATTGGTCCAGTTATAGTATCAGCACCTGGCTAGAGTATCAGTGTTATAGTGTCAGTAAATGGTCCAAATTTGACTACAATTGACCTAACAAGGTTAAAAATGTCCTTAAAACCGGTGTCCTCATTTATCCCTTTGAATCTTCATGGTCTCATCTTGACATTACAAGGAATTCTTCTTGACACTCTCATGAATTTCTAGGTTTGTGAATTCCACTCCAGTTCGGAACAACTGAGCTCATTTTATGCGATATTTGCTCTCAGTGAGGATCATCCACACTATTAGATTCATGCTAACAAACCCTGCTCACTCCAACAAGCTCGACATATCAGGCCATGCAATTGAAATTTATCTCCCAGTAAAATTTCCATTTATTGCATGTCATGGAATTTAAGGCTTATTTCAAAAGTTACCACCACAAATATGCTAAGATATAACTCTGCCTCGCTCACTCAGATTTTGCAAGTGAGCTAATAAATGGAAATAATAAAGATAAATAGTATCATTTTGCTTGTTGAAGAGAAATAATGCTTCTATGTATGTGTCTCTCATTTTATTTGACTGCTAATATTGGATATTGATATTCCAATATGTATATTTATAGATATATCTATATCAGAATATCTATACAGATAAATCCATGTATGGATGTAAATATATAAAGAAATCTATGTCTCTATATATCTGATTTATCTATATGTCTACAAATATACATATCACATATATCTGTATATAAATATCTATATAAGTATAGATATTCTGTAGATATCTATAGATACTTGAAGAGATAGATATAAATAAACATATCCAATGTACAGTCTGCCTAGAGGTAAACAGTACAGCTGATCATCTTATTCTGCTTTCTAGACTGTGGACCCAGAAAGTTATATGAAGAATCTTCCAAGAGTTCATGGAAACATATGGATTAAAAGATCATGACATATTTCATAAACTTTTAAAAGCTTTCTGTTTGTTCCGTGTTTTATAGACAAGGAAAGTCATAAACCCCTTGGGCTTTGATTAACTTCTAGCTCTTAAAAATTATGATTGGAGACCTTAAGTCTTTAATTAGTAATGACAAAGAATATGGGAAGGATAAGAAACTGCTGACTAACATCTGGGTGAACACAAATGCTTGTCTGTTGGTAGGAAAAGAGGGAAGACAAAGCTCCCATTGGGGAACAATGAGTGAAAATTCTCCTGGGGCTCCTAGGTGGGAGAGTGTCTTTGGTGGTCTGCATCAAATGGGCCCCATTAACCCAGACCTCGGGGCGCATCCTTGGGAACTGGCCAGTGTCATGGAATGCTGGGACACTGCATCCTGGAGCTTCAAGGCACACAGCATGCTCAAGATGCAGCATAAGTTAGATCCCATGCAGAAGCTCCAACAGGTGAACTGGACTCTACCTCAGACACACCTGTAACCTGAGGACTTAAGTCAGAAAATACATGGTGTCTGAGGAAGCAGAAGACTGCTGTACCAAGATCGATGAACTGTTGGTAGGTGGACAAACCTGGTCTTGCTACCTCAATGCCCTATAGAATGTGTTAAGATATGTATTATTCTGGCAAACCTGTGACTGACATTCTCAGTGATTATTATTGTAAGTTTCCCTGGCAATTAACCTTCATTGTTTGTGAAAATAGTGTCTAGCCATGAAAGGATTGATTCTTTACAAGTAAATAAATTTATGTACTGTGATATGGAGTTAGCTTACATTAGCCCATTATCCCTCTCTTAAGAGGGTTATAAAAATTAGTACCAGGGGCTAATCAAAGACAATATTAATTTACAATCACTATGTCTTAGGGGGATGATTGATAAGACTCTCTACCTTAAGTTAACATGGAGGTTTGGAAAGGGAGTCAAAGGCAGATAAAAAATCAACTACCTACCTACCTACCTGCCTAACTAACTACAACAACAACAACAACAAAGATAGATCTAAGAATGGATTTGGGGCTTGCACTAAATCCTAGCTCCAACTTAATGACTATTAGTTCTTACATTGTGGTCCTGCTTGACACTGACCCGCAGGAAGGGAACAGAGAAGATAAAGGTGCTATAGCAAAATGTGGTGAAGAAATTAGATGGTGCCTGGCTAAAATAGTGTCTGAGGTCTTAAAGACTTGCTGCCAATCAAGCAGTCATCTAAGTGAGATGTCAACTAAATCCACATGGAAGAAGCACACCAACATCAATCAGTGAAGGATTATAAATTATGTAATCTGAAGTTAAAGGACGGATTAGTATCAGAGCCTACATTGTGAGAATCTGGTTTGCAAAAGGCTAGGGATGACAGTGGGAACCCAAGATACCTTTGTGGTCACCCCATAGGAAATAAGCCTCTGGGAAGCCTCCTCTTTCCATAATTTAGTGACTATTCACCAGAGTGCATTAGAGTGATGAGTCTAGAAGGTCAAAGGGATAAGCCTGACTTGGGCAGTTCAGACTTTGTCAGAGGATCCCTCCTCCGAAGCACGCGGGACCTGATCTGGGTTTCAACATTACTTGCATTTTTGCTTTGTTTTTGTTTGTTCATACTGGGGTTTATGTCAGAGGTGTTATGTCCTTGAGGGTCACCCTCATGGATTGTGTCACACGTTTTTCTGTGTTTAGGTGCATGAAACACAGGATTGATGAACCTATAGCAACAGCAAGGAGAATAAGGGTTTCGGGATGAAATGGGGGGACAGTGGTGGTAACATTGTGGGGAGGGTAAAAGGGAGAAATTGTCTAGGAGTCCAGGAAGAAAAAGAATGGTTGGAAACTGGTTGTGATAGCAAATCTACAATACTGCTTGACATGATTGAACTATGGAATGATATATATTTACGTCTATCTAATAATAAATTAAAACAATTAAAAATTACTAGTCATAAAACCAGGCTCGGAACCGTGAAGTTAGAGCTGGACACACAAGGGAATTTTTGTCTTAAGAATATTAAAAATATCAAGAACAAATTATGCTGGGTGAAGACCCTTTACGTCAGATTTAAACTGTTGTTGTAAAGTCCCGGGGTTAGAAATACATATTTGACTTTTTGAATAAAATTGCTGTGTCATCAGTCAATTTCCCCATAGCAACCTTGCAGGACTCAGCCGAATGGCCCCAGAGGATTTTCCAGGCTGTAGTTCGTAGGGAGGCAGATGGCATCTCTTTTGAACCACAGGGAGGTTGATGGGTTACACGGCTTAGCAGCCAAGGGTTTTTACATCACTGCACCATTAAGCCTCCTTTCCTCTGTTGAAGGGACCTGAATCTGAGCATTACTAAAAAAAAGCATCAGACTATTAGTCTTATTTCCCTTTCAAGCATATTTACCATTACAAAGCCATTTCTTTAAAAAAAATAAACATGCATGGAATTTGCCAATGATAAACTCCTCAATTGTGGGATCTACCCAGAGTGGCTGGCAGATAATTTAGTTAATGTTTATTAGAAGGAATTATACTAATTGCCTAAGATGGGAGAATAAAGTTATTTCTGAATCTACAGAATAGAGCAGTGCTTCTCAGCATTTTAAAATGCACCGTCTGCTTTTACCAAGCACCAGACTTCTCACTTTCTTTCAACGCTATCTGGAATGCCACTATCAGTTCAATAGCGTGTCTCAGGACAAACACCAAGACAACGACATGCAGTGGCTGCAAGTCATGCAGTCATCCAGCAGTCCTCCCAGGCAGTGGGTAGTAGGACTGCCGTGGGCTTGTAACCCGTTTATCACTGACATGTGGACATCAAAAGGACCACTCTCCAGGGCAGGCCTCACCTCACCTCGGTTTTTTTTATTCCAGAGTGAGTGACAGCGGAACAGATAGCACATGCCATGTGGCCGTGTCCTCCCATCACTTCAGTGGGTGCATCCTCCTACATGGACGCGCAGTACACAATGGTGGAGACTCATAGCCAAGAGGAAGTATGTGTGCATGTGTGTGTGTGTATGTCGCAAAGGAGATGATCCCACTTATGTGGTTGGGTGGAAACGGTGGCTTGCCTTTGGGCAAAGCACTTGACGTTGCTTTTTTAGCCCCCTCAGGGGAAAGAATCAGCCTCTATTTTATGGACAATCACCCATTTTTAGCTGAATTCTTTCTACTAGGGTTCACCTTGTCTTTAGATTTTGTTTGCTCAAGGTGCACAGGTTATTGCATGGACCATATCAGAAGGGTAGGAGTTGGAAGCCCCACTCACTGGACTTGACTTTCATACAGCTGTTGCCGATTGAAGGGACTCTGGGAGAAAAGAAAAGGAGGACTACTTCCCCAAGGCAGTGGATTTGGAAGTCATCAGACTTGGGCTAAGTCTCTTGCTTTTGAGGTTGACCAATAATAGGCAATTTATGATTAGTATACATTTCCCATTTTTGTATTTTCTTAGCTTTTAAAGACATTTCTTAGCTCTGAAGAAAACATGGCTCTTCCCTAGAGAGTGTTATAGAACTTTGTACCTTGTCTGTCATTATAAAACAGGATTCAGTTAATTTTTTTTAATGTGTGTAAGTAAACATGCCATCTATTTTAGTCTAAAAAGTTTTACCAAATAGGAATATCTCCCTTATCACAATGGTATTTTGCCATCATCTTAGCCCCTCTGTGGTAGAAAGACATACCTATTTGCCTCCATCAAGAAGACAGCTTTGCAAAAGATCATATCATTGTAAATGAGGGTGAGTGCAGAGTGGAGATTCAAAGCCCATTGGTAGGCAACTGGACACCCCCCGACTGAAGGGTTGTGGGGAGGAGATGAGCCAGGCAGGGTGCAGGGTAGCAATGATGAACCATATAACTTTTCTCTAGTTCTTAAATGCGTCCTCCCCGCCACCCAGTATCATTATCCCAATTCTACCTTACAAATCTGGCTAGACCAGAGGATGTACATAGGCAGACATAGCAACTGGAAATGAAGGGAATCCAGGACAGATGACCCCTCCAGGACCAGTGGTGAGAGTGGTGATGCCTGGAGGGTGGAGGGAATGTGGGTTAGAAAGAGGGAGCTGATTACAAGAATCGACGTATAGCCTCCTCCCTGGGGGATGGACAGAAGAGAAGAGGGTGGGGGGAGACATCAGACAGTGTAACATATGACAAAATAATAATTTATGAATGATGAAGGGTTCATGAAGTAGGAGGGAGTGGGTAGGGAAGGGGAAAATGAGCAGCCAATATTAAGGGCTCAAGTAGAAAACAAATATTTTGAGAATGGTGATGGCAACAAATGCACAAATGTGCTTGACACAATGGATGGATGTATGGATTGTGATGAGTTCTGTGAGCCCCCAGTAACATAATTTTTTAAAAAGACAGCCTTGACCACCTTATGGGGTGGTTCGACTGCCTCCTGTAAGGTCGCTGTGAGTGCCACCGACTGAGAGCACATAGCAATAGGCTCATAACTACAGAGACAGAAACTAGAACCCTTGCTTCTTTCGGTTATGGCTGGGGAGGGAATAGTGAACGAATGACAATGGTACAAAAATGAAGAACAGTTCTAGAACTGATTGTGGTGGTGACTGCATAACTCTTCTTACTATATTCAAACCATTCGATTGTGTGCTCCATGAACCACGTGTCAACAAAACTTTATAACATTAAATAGCATGGTTATATACATATCGATGAAATGGGGTTCTTAAAAATTATTCTGAACGTGTAATTCTGAAATACAATTAAAGTTATTTTGCACCCAAGCTTAAAGCTGCTTCTGGAATCTAAAATAGAAATGGCAAAGAAAGGCACATAAGCTTACTCTTCCCACCTTCTTTCTTCTTGGTAGATATGGGTCTTGTCATCCTATCACTTTCCTTCCCATGGGACTCCGACTTCTCAGACTTTCTTTACAAAATCTTCTCTGCAGTCACACCGACGGACCTGAAGTGGCACCCAAGATTTCAACCCATTGTTCAGAACATGGTTTCAAGGTTTCTGAAATCATTTATATTCTAAAGGTCAGCAGGCCTAAAACGGTGCCTGCTCCTGTTGTACAGTGATTGCAGAGAGAATTCTGATGGACCGTGGTCCTTCACCTAGTTTTGTCTAACCCAGGTAATCCAAGTTTAACCTGGCAAAACATCTATATAGAATACACGCAAGACTATCCTGTGACTTGGGCACAGAACTTGTTCGTGGGGATACCTGAACACAAGTGTATTCGCCATGATGTGAACTCTTGATGAGGAAGGGGCACCTGACTCCAGCCGTGGTCTTTGTGATCGCCTTATACGCATGTGAAATCCGGGCAAGGAAAACGAAGGCGGAAGAAGCGATGCATTCAAACTGTGGTTTTGGCAGAAACCACTGAGCATACGGGGAACTTCTAGAAGAACAAATGAATCCGTCTTAGAAGAAATGCAATTGGAAGGCTGCTGCGAAGCAAGGGTTCAGCTCACTTCCTTTGGGCACATCATCAGGAGAGATCAACTGCTGAGAGAATCACAGTTGATTCAAGTAAGGTGTCACCAAACATGAGGGAAACCATGCATGAGATGAATTGATGTAATAACCCCAAAGCGACTCGAACATACACATAACCTCAAGGATTAAACCAGGATGAGGTAAGGTATAGTTCTGATATACTTTAGAGTCATTAGCTTCTGCGATGTGAACTATTTATTCTTTACTGTGCTTACCTATGAATTGTCACATAGACAACAGAAATAAATAGAAGTGCTATCCCCATACAGCACTGTAGCTACCAAGACCAAAGGAATTTTTCCAGGCGAGTACCAATGTGTGGTGGTTTTCTTTGTGTTCTTCATGTCAACTGTGCCCCAAGTCCAGATGCGCTGTCATGTAGACACGCCAATGGGTTGCAATTAGCATGTATCACTTCATAATTCAGAACTGGAGGCTTTTAAAAAATATATATATCTGCTAAGAAGAAATAGTTTCATCATTCACCTCTGAGTGCCCCACTTTGGCGGTCTATCTGGAAATAGCAATTTTTCTGACCTCTATTAACAGCAAAGCTTTTAAAGCTTATTTGGCTGCTTACATCTGTGTGTGCTTTTTTTCCCTTGGAATTTTAACTGAAAATCGATCTCTTAATTTGTTCAGTTCCAGCCCACTTCCTGGATATCATCATCAAAGAAACCACTCCCTGCTGGAGTTCTGCTTCCCTTTTCCTTTTCACAGCTATCAGGTAACAACCAAATAAAGCCCACTTCCGTGGATGGACTCTGACTCATAGCCGCCTTAAAGAGCACAGGACAAAGGTGAGTCGCCCTTTATGGTTTCTGAGACGGTGAATTTCTACAGTAGCAGACAGCCTCATTTTTCAAAAAGCGAGTAGTGGGTTTAAACTGTTGGTTTTATGATTAACACATCACCATGCCACCTGCGCTCTTTTCTGTCACCGTGATCATGCCCAATGTAGACAGGATGCATGTAGATTTCCTTACTATGAAAATAGATAGGTGGGTTGGAAAGGGGGGACCTATTTCAATGATCTACATGTGACCTCCTCCCTGGGGGACATACAACAGAAAAATGGGGGAAGGGAGACGTGGGACAGAGCAAGATGTGACAAAATAATAATTTATAAATTATTAAGGGTTCATGAGAGATAGGGGAGTGGGGAGGGGGGGATGAGGACCTGATGCCAGGGGCTTGGGTGGAGAGCAAATGTTTTGAGAGTGATGAGGGCATCGAATGTACAGATGTGCTTGACACAGTGGATGTATGAGTTGTATGGGAGTTGTATGAGTTCCGAATAAAATGATTTTTTTAAAAGAAGGAAAATGTTTTGAAAATGATGATGGCAACATATGTATAAATGTGTTTGATACAATTGATGTATGGATTGTTGTAAGAGCCCCCAATAAAATGATTTATTAAAAAAAGAAGATAGATATGTAGTGTCTAGGCATTAAGTGCCCTATTTCTTATTCATATACAGACCTTGATCATGACCTCTGAGGTGTAGAAACTCCCACCAGAATGACAAATGGTGCGCCCTAGGCTCCAGAGCTTTAGATATGCCAAATCTTCCCACACCTCAAGTATACCGTGGGTGGACCAGAATGCTCAGACATTATCAATCCATTTTGGCTGAACACTCTATGCACGTAACCTGTTCAGGTGAAAGACTGAAGGAGCCTGTGATACATTCAACTGGGTCCTCCAACAAATAGTTTGAAGTCCTATATTTCAGTACCTGTGAATGTTACCTTATTTGGAAACAGGGTATTTGTAGAAAACTTTAAGTTAACATGAGTCTATACTGGAGTAGTGTACAATGTAATCTAATATTTGTGTTCTTATTAAAAGAGGAGAAGATACACAGACACAGACATGCAGGAACATCATGTGACCATAGAGGCAGAGAGCTGAGTTATGCTATCAAAAACAAGGAATCCCTGGACCACTAGAATTTGGTAGAATGAAGAGGGACTCTCTCAATGACCCTTCATGCTTATGTCCTGAATTTGGAATTCTGGCCCCCAAAGTTGTGAGGGAATAAAATTCTGCTGTTCTGCACCACTGAACACAAGTCGTTTTCTATTTTTAATTCTTTTAAATGACTCTAAGAGCCATGGAAGAACAAATACAGATAAACAATACATTTTAGCAGCTTGTTAAATTGCCCTTCATATCTGGAGTCTACTATGTTTTTGCTTCCCTACAAAAAAAAGAGGACATCTCACACTTCAGGATCTCAGGTCAGGAATAGATGTGCCCTTCTAAAGAACCCGCTCTGATTCTGTTTCTGCTATGGTTTGCCAATGCCACTGGATGTCCCATCGTTGGCTGCCTTCACTTCAAATGTGAGTTTTCATCGTCTGTAGTTCACAATGGAGCTTCCTTATTTCTCCGAGCAAAGGAAAGGAGAAAGGCCGTGCTTCCGGAGGATGGAGTGCTGTCTCTGGCAAGCACGCTCCGGTCTCTCCGTGCAGTCAGCTCTCTTACTCTACGATGTTCCTCCATTTGGGTCCCAGACGAACTCCCTCCTTGGTGACTAGCCCTCTCATTTATTGCCTGCTGATTCACTTCTCTCAACCCACCGAGCTAAAACATTTCATGAGCTTCTTCTTGAGTTGATACTCCTAAAAGCTGGCCCTCCATGTCCTCCTGCTCAGCAGGATGCAGTTAGTTCTTCCATCCCTTCTTCCTACACCGCCTCCCCTTAATGGGAGAAGCTGTGAGTCACTGGAGGTACGTCAGACTAAGTTTACAGTGGATCACACCATTAGGTCTTATGGCTATCATATCAAGGGGCCTTTAAATGGGTTACATTCATGCTTTTTGAGTCTGAATAGTCCTAGGTCAGTGCCCTTTGAACCAATTTCAGAATAAATTTAGACCTATTTCTTGGAGCTATTAAACAATTTCTTCCCGTATTAACTGTTTCTAATATTTATGAAAGCTTGGGAAGAATTCAGCTCTAATCTGGTCTTGATGTTTGACAGCATAAACAATACTGGGGCAGAATTCTTCAGGTGTTTGGAAATTTACTGCAGTTTTTTGGCCTCCAAAATCTGGCATGGTGGTAGCATTTCAGAAGTGTGTCATAAACAAGGGGCATGTGTGTAGTTTCTTGTGTAGTACTCGCAGTTTTGGGCACTTCCGTTTTGGGTGAAGCTTATTTTTTTTTATAAAAGGAAAGGGCAACATTTTATGCTCCATCCTGGTATGGGAGCCTATACGTTGAGTTAGACAGTGAGAATTAGTGCCTATAATCCAGGCCCTGGCAAATCAATTGCCAGATACACTCCCCTTTCAGGGACAAAACACAGTGAAAAAATGTTCATATATTCTTTACATTTTTCTGCTTATTTCTCTAGATATTTTCAAGAAGAGGATGACTGGGGTTTTTATCTTCTAAAAATAAATCTTAATAGCAAATGCCAGTGCTTCACGTACTCCCCTTTAGACAGCTTCTTCCAATATCTTGTGTCCACCTGCCTAGTAATTTAAGATGTGAATGTGTGTTGGTGCACATGTGCACGCACATGTGTGCACATGTAGCAAAGGAAGGAGAAGCATTAGACTAAGAGTAGACAAACACATGAAAACTTATTAGTTCTTTTACATCAACAAAGTTTACTAAGCACTTGCAATTTTCCAGGTAATTTCCTAGATTCTAGAAAGAATGCAATAAACCAAACAAAAGTTTCTGTTCTCACAGAGATGCCATTCTAATTGGATCAGGGCAAGAATGAGTGGGTGAATATGAAAAATATGCTGTGATATACTATGTGCATGGAAGATAAGTACTGTGTGAGGTTAGGGTCTCTGGCGAAGCAAAACCAGTGATGCTTGATGTATGTTTACACAAAGAGACTTATATCAAGAAATGGCTTACCCGGTTAAAGACATAGTAAAGCCCAGTCTGGTTCATGTCTGTAGGTCAGATGTATGCAGGAGGTTTCTCTCAACTTATGGCCCTGCAGGAGCCGATGAATAGGAAGCATGAAGGTGATACAGGAGGGCCACAAGCTGGTGGACGCAGAGCTGAATGAATCCAGGGTCCTCTGAGGGCTCTGGGATTGGCGGGCTATCGGAGCAACAGCATCCTATGCTGAACACTAATTTGGAGCACATACAGCCTTCTGGAGGAATTGTTCCAGCCCTGCAAGGTGTTGCTGCCTACCTGGTGTCTTGTGAAGTCCATTCCAGACTTCTATCAATCCAACTAGTTCAGGGTGATGGGAGAATGGTTAGGTCAGTGGATTTCAGGAACATGGGCCAATTGCTGCAGTTCATTTGCTGTTAACTTGAGACCCTTGATCTAATGTGATTCTGGGTGGGACACCATGCTGGTGCATAAGATGTTCTGTATGTCCATGAATATTAGATTTGGCAGAAGCAACGTGTGCAGGGAAGTCAAACCCGTATCTAGAGCAATGCCTATTCCAATAAGAACAAAATGTTGTCTTTTCCATGAAGGAAGTGGTCCCATGCAATCAACCTGCTGCCAGGTTGCTGGTTGATCTCGCCAGGGAATGAACCCATACCACAGAGTCAGTGTTGGTCTCTGCTGCTGGCATAATGACCACTCAGCAGTGGAAACAGACAAATCAACCTTGGTGAGGGTGAGTCCATGTTGCTGAGGCCACACAGAACCTCCCTTCATGTTTCCAGGGCCACTTTGTTCAACGCGCCCATCGGGCAAGGGCAGTAGTAACTGAGAGCGAGGATGACTGGTTCCCACTGATCATGTCACCCTATCTACTTGATGTTAAAATCTTCCTCTGCAGAGGTTATCCTTTTCTGAGGCTTCACATGAGATGCAAATATGTTCACACACACCCTCCCTTTTAGAGAGGTCTACTCACATACCTCTTGCTCACACCATGTCGCCAACTTCCCCATCTTTCTCCTTCCAAGTCCCCGACTATCCAGCCCAGCCACTGGCCATGGACCATGAAGCACTAACAGATTTAATTTCTGTCCCTAGATGAGATGATGGCTTCCTGGATGCCACAGGTATAAGTGTTGAGGTCTTTTATTTGGCATTTGATCTGGACTTCTGAAGCTCTGAGTTAATCTCTCTCCTTTACCAGTTTGTCCATTGCAAACAGTACTGACCAACTAGCTTCTTTATATTTCTTTGGATGACAAAATTTAGAAAGATCTCTTGATCATCCAGAACATACTTTCCATGAACTTTTCACCTAATCGTGGTGCTATTTTGGATATTAGCGTCGCCACTCCATACCATGGATTAACAATGCTCACTTTACTGATAGTGACAAGTTATCTGTACTTACAAAGACAGGAGCAGAGTTGCCCATGCCTTTAGACTTAATTGGACTTGAGAACTGATTTAGAAAGCTCATTTTTATGATTTTGCTCCTCTAGAACAGCTCCAAGCAGGAATGTGTTAAGTTGGGTTCTTGAGAAAAGCAAACACGTGTCACTTATGTGCATATGTATAGATAAAGACATTTATATCTAGAAATGGCTCACACAGTTTTAGTAGTAGTTACGCCCACTGTGGTTCAAGTTTGTCAGCGAGATGTAAGCTGGATACTTGTCCTGACTTGTGCGACTGTGGGGACTGATGAGCAGGAAGTACTAAGATGAAACAGGAGGGCCACAGGCTGGCACATGAAGAGCTCAATGAACCTGAGTTGGTTGAATGAATCTGAGGCTGACGGAACGATCCCGAGGTCAGAAGTCCATTTATGTCTCCTGAGATTGACAGGTGAGGTAGCAGGAGATCGGTGCATCAGATGTAAGGTACAAATCTATCACAGGCCGAAGAGGCCCAGAGAGAACTCTGTTCTGCTCAGGGTTTCACTTAAACAAAAGCCACACCCCAAAGAGGTGTTATTAATAATTGATTGATAAGTTGATAACTGGTTGATAAGTTGGGCTTCACCCCTACCTATTCAGGATATCATCAGGAGAGTGCTTTGGCAGAAATCTGGACCTGAAGGAAGCTGGGTTTATTAGAGGAAGGAAAAGAAAGTCAGTTTGGCTGTGGACTTAAGTGAAAGGGACAGTGGTGGCAGGTGAGGGCACAGAGTTTGGGATGGGCAGAGCTTTCCAGCCACGTAGGTTATTCCACACCAGCAATGTAAACTCCTAGAAACCCATGTCGGTCACAGTAGAACTGTCTTCAGCTGGATTTCAAGGGTTGATTTTTTAGAAGTGGGTTGCCAGGCCTTTCTTCTGAGGCACCTCTGGTTGGGTGTAAACTTAAATCTTCCAATTAGCAGTTGTGCACCTTAGTCAGTTGTAGCACCCAGGGACTCCAGACTATACTAAGCACTTCATATTTCTCAAGCGTTGAGAAGATTTTGAGAGTTTGAGAAGTATCCTGATGTGCCTACTGTTTTAACTGTCTCCTGTTCTTACCTCAATGAATTATCCTGCCAGGGAAGGTCTTTCAATAGCATTTGACTCTGCTGCGCTATCGCCCTATGGGAGCTTTGGCATTATTTCAGGCTGTGCAGGATAAAGGGAATGAGCTCCAGCTGGCACAGTGACAGTTAACTTCTGGTTCTACTGCAGGAGGAGTCATTTGTATTCCAGAAGCATCTCCCTCAAGACCGCACATTCCTCCAGAACAGTACATGTGGCTGCCCGAAGTCGTGACTGATCCATTCTACACATATCAACACTCTTCTGCTGTTCTCTTCACTTGACCCTGGTCACTTCTGGCAACAAGAATCCTTCGGAACCAGTCTAGCTAGCTTCCATGGTAGCTTCCAGGACAGAGGTACTTATTGATTAGCAGTTTACGTAGAGAATAGGGAGCCTGGATGGCGTGGTGGTAAAGCACTGGGCTGGTAACCGGCAAGGCAGCAGTTTAGACCCAGCGCCCACTCCAAGAGAGAAAGAGAAGGCGTTCTACTCGTGTAACGAGTCGCTGTCTTGAAACCCCACAGGGGCAGCCCTACCCGGGCCTCTAGGGTGACTATGAGTCAGAAACTACTCCAGGGCAGTGAGTTTGGGTTTGGCTGTAAAGACTAATAATGGCTGTTGACTCCGAGATAGACTTGTGCTTGTGAAGATCTGTCATGCTCAGTTCTTATCGAAATGAAATCTGCCAGGTCAATTTGGACTTTCCTTCCTCCTGGCTAGCTTTACTGTGAGTAATCATTTCTGACCTTGAAGATGGTCATGGTTAGTCCACTTCTGGGATCAGGTCAGTGCGACTCATTTTTTTCTCTCAAAGCCCAAGTTCAGCAAGCCCCAGACTACCAGAACAGCCCGAAACAGTCTTTTAGCTCACTTCTTAACGATCCATGCAGCTCTGGTTAATGAGTTTTCTATAACTCATGTCACCTGTGAGCATGTACAGAATTATCCACGAGTTGTCTCCTTTTTAATGTGGATCACGGTCTCAGATCTAGAAAAATCTAGAGAAACTGAACAGACTTTAATTGCTTGAGCGAGATATGCGGATGTTTCTATTGTCGTGCCTTCTGAGGAGTTCACAGAAACAGCGTCTATCTTACAGATTGAGACGTGTGGCTTTCGACATTAACAGTGCTCTCCTTCCCCCTTGCACTCCTCTTTATACCATCTTTTCCATTTCACCGAAGATCAGCAGGGGAGACAGAAAAGGAGATGGAAACGGTCAGATCTTCAAAAGTGGAAACACCCTGACAGACGGAATAAAATAGCCCAAGCCTTATGCTTCCCGGTACTTACCCTGAGCACTGGGGTCTTATATTTTTTCTGTTGGTTGTTTTGCAAACTTGGCATTCGGCAACAAAAATAGAATGTCAATAAATTCAATGAGTTATTTCCTACGAGGAGGAAAAAAAAAGTACCATTCTAGAGGGAAACCGTGTACATGACTTGTAACTAAGAGGATATGACCCTCTGCATAATTCATAATCATTAGTCTAAGTGACACTTCTGCGGCCGCTCTCTCTGCCAGGGCATTCTAACAGGGCTGGGCTGAAACCCAAATAGCTCACTCAGCAGCAGTCTGTGTATGGCCAGATTTTCCTGAAAGAGAACTCTCTGCAAGGCGATATTTATGCTGTAGGGTTGTGGGTATGTGTGTGTGTGCGTGTGTGTGTGTGTTTAAACAGAAGATGCTGGCTCAGGTTCATCATGTGTGCAATTTAAAGGTTGCTTGAGTGATTCTTTAAAACTGCATACAAGCAGTTTTGCTGCGCCTGGGAGACAGCATGGCTATAATGTTCTGTGCATACATCTGCATGATTTCTCAGAGCTAATTCAAATTTAATGCATTGGTAATTCCTTTTCTGCCGAAGCCACCCAGCAGTAATCTGAAGGTTACAGAATGATCTTCCAGCTCAAATAACACTTTTAGACTAGCATAAATGGAGAGGCAGGAATATAATGGGCAGAATTAGGCTTGCAATGATACATTCCAACCCTCATTACCACGCGGAGTGAGGCTGACCAGGGTGTACAGTGTTTTTAGAAGGCTAATCATTATGGCGGGTTAATAAAACTGGGAGTCAAGCTATAGTAGCTGCTATCAGAGATGGAGTAGTAAGCAAAAGGACAGTACAGGAACAACTTAGAAACATGTTTCTCTAACCCTTGAAAGTCCATTCTGAGAGTAAAATTAAAGCTTTGATGAAAACACTCAGACGAATCAGCTCCCACATCTACAGACCATTGGAGAATAAGAATTCACCTTGGGTGTCATAAACATATTGATATTCAATTAACATCCATCCATGTGAATAGTAAAATGTAAAATTAGGACAATCTATTTTTCAAATGTGAATAAACTCTGTATTTTAGTAGAGTTGTAGGTTTACACAATGGCTGTCAAGAAGTATAAAGTTCCCATTGACCCCATTCCCGGTTTCTCTTACTATTGACGTCTCATATCTGCATGGTACATTTGTCATAGTGATTCCATGTGGCTATACTATTATTGATTAAAGGCTATACTTTAGATTTTCTTAGTGAACGTTTTCCCCTGTCCAACATACTTCATTGCATTTTGTTGTCTGATCTCCTGAGTTTTCTTTGATTCTGACACTTTCTTACTTCAATGTCCTTAATAGTTTTAAAGAGTACAAGTAGTCCCTGGGTTATGAACCAGATCTTTCAAAAGTGTGTCTTTAAGTCAAATTTATAAATTGGAACAAGTACATCTGGTTCTTATTAGTCTCACGTTCATCCCATCAGAAGTCCTGATGGCACAGAGATAAAAGCACTCAACTTCTAAGCAAAAGATTGATGGTTTGAACTCACCAACTACTCTAATTGGGCAGTCTGTTCTCATAAAGATTTAAAGTCTTAGAAACCCTACGGGGAAGTTTTATTGAGTTCGCCTGGGTTGCTATGAGTTGAAATTGATCCCATGGCTGTGAGTTTCATTTGGTTAGGGTTTTCGTTCAAGGAATGGCTTGAAACCATTTCAATGCTTTAAAAACTGCATGCACGGTTAGTGAAGGTGATTGTGATGAAGAATTGGTTGCAAGTAGGGGTTAGCTCAGTTGTTTTAAAGTAAGGACCAATGTCATATAGCAATAGAAGATAAGTAAAGTGAGTTCTCTATAAAGCAAATATTTGTAACCTGGGACTGCTCAGAGATTTTGTGAATGTCTCTCTCAGCTGGGATTTGTGTGATGTGTTTCTTAAGGTTAGACAGGGGTTGTAGGTTTCTAGAAGGAAAGCCATAGAGTCTATAGGAGAGAGCTTCAAAGAGTTCATGAAAAATTCAATTCTCCTTTAACTCTATCTCTCCATGACACTCTTGAAGCGCCTCATACTACGAACCTGGCTAATTACCATTGGTGCTAACCTTGAGCACCTACTGAAGGTTATATTTGTAAAGTTACTTTCACCCCCTTTTAGACTGTGCCCTTGGGAAAGAGGTCAAAGCACACAGCCCACAGCTTAGGAGTGTGGAGCTATGCTCCACTTTCTCAAGGGCAAGAATGCTACATGAATTATTTGAAATTCTGCACAGGATGGTTTTCTCCTGTTTGTTCAGTCATTTATAGCAGCAAGAACTCATAGATATTCATTTGATACTTTGGGCTATCATTCAAAACTATCTGGTTTAGTTTGTGGTTCAAATTCTTCCACTTTAGCAATTTCGATTTTTGTAATTTGGCTCTAGTTTCCTTTTGACATATGCCCATCATCGTGGGCTGTGTTTTGTTTTGTTTTGCTGCTTTGTTTGTTTTTGTTTTGCTGAGCACATTCTTAGCCCTGGTTCTGTAAGACGTACTGGGCTGTACTTGCCCAGTCCTGAAACCAGTCATTTCCCTCTGGAGCCTGGTTCCTTGGAATGGCGATTTGTGGACTATTAGACACCATGACCTGGGTGCTAGAAATGCTCATGGTTACGGAAGTGCGATTAATTCTAGGCCTTGTCAGCAGGCAGAACAAGTATATGTGTGCACACTAATTCATGAATATAGCCAGATTTGTAAATATTTCTTTATGCAACCATATGAATCTATGTTAAAGTAAACATAAGTTCATTTGGATGTCTCCAAGCCTCAGCCTCAGGGATGATTATGACTTACCTATAACCTGTCACATCAACAGCGAGGAAACTTGGTGTACTTGGGAGAATGCTCATCATTCCTTTTAAGATCTGCATGTGATAATTAGTAACTCAAAGTATTTCCAATCTAACCGAGGTTGTAGAATGCCTTTTCCTTCCCTACTAAACAGATTGACATCACCCCAAAGTGTATAGGCAATTAGCTCATGAGCAATTTCTGAAATGATTCCCAGGCCAAGACTGAATAATTGAATCTGAATCTCTTATCCTTAAATATGATCCCCTCAAGGTATTAAAAAAATTCTGAAAGAGATTGCATAGCCATTTCTTGCTGTATGGTAGTTATACAAAAGCATTCTGCTTCAAGTGTTGGAAAGCTAGTAAACTTCACAGGAATGAAATCACTAAAAGCTGTTCTTTCCTGAAAGCAAGAATTACTCATGGGCAGATGTTATCTGTTAGTAAAAGGATTGCAACCAGTAAGTGCTGGGGATCAAGGTCCCACTTAATACAAAAACCTGACATCATCTGTGTCATTTATAAATCTGGTATTAATTATTTGATAAGCTTGGGGCTGATTTTGTAACACAGACATTGTGTTGTATGAATGGTGAATGTCAAGGATGACTTATTACCCTGAGTACTTTTAAAAGGAAGGCTAATATGATTTCTTATAGAAAGATCCAATGACAGCTGCCCCAGAGAGTCAATTACACTGTTGTGTGCGCTGAAGAGGGTGATTTTTCACAGCCAGAGAGAAGGAAGAGCAAGGCACCTGAATATCTCCAGAGTGAGGATGCTTTTGTCTTCTCTGATGATTGGGCTGTGAATCTGGGGGCGAGGGGGGTGTGTGGCAAGAAAGAGGGAAGAGATTCTTGCTTAGTAATCTGCAAGAAAGGTCTGTGAGGCTCCCTACTGAACGAATAAAAATGCTTTAACAGCATTTTAAGTAGAATATTAGATTAAAAAGTCATAAAGTGGAATATCAAGATGATTATCATTTAATACAGCTGACTTTTCTATCTTAACAACTTCTTCCCAAGAAATCTCAGAGCACAAGTTGCACAGTTCTAAGGTGCCTATGAATACAAAGAAAAAGGAAAGCAAAGGTCAATGTGGCTCGTTATTGAGACAAAAATGATGCAATTTACCAGGCACTAAGATATGATATGTCCTATGTAGCTTAATTTCAATTGTGGTTATTTAACCTCCAAAGAGGAGAAAGCTGTATATTAAATCAAAAGTAAACTGAAGACAAGCATTCAGTGAGCAGACATCCTCTGCCGGTAGCAATTTGCAGGTGGGAATGGTGTTTCTGACAGAAGCAATTCCTTTCTGCTCCCGATTGACCTGTTCTCTGAAAAATCCAAATTTTCCATATCCTACATTGACAATTTGCTGACAATATTGTTACTGAGAAGGTAGCTTGATTTCTAGTAGAGTCACACATCATATAGGCAAATCAGGCACCTGTGTTTTGAACATAGATGTGTGTTTTCATGGCGGGGTGGTGGTCAATGAATCAGAGTGTTAACTCAAATGCTTTATAAAATGTGCTGAAGCTCCATTGGCCTCCAACCTGGAATTAGAAACACTGATGTATCCCGTGCTAGATTTGATTACAAGATTGGTGCCAGCCACAGATACTATCGTACCTGGTATAGCCAGGGTGACATAACCAGATACCTAAAATAGGGACTTCTTTTGGAAGCATGTTTTATAGTCTTGTGGATTTTTCTAGTATCACATTACGAGGTTTTGACCCATTTTGGTGACAAAGTAAAGGCCATATCCCCTCAAAAAACCAAGCCCATTGCAACTGAGTGGATTTGGACTCAGAGATGCGAGTGGGTTTGAACCACAGAACTTGAAGTGAATTGTCTAATGCTTATGCAACAGTGCCACTAATCCCCAAACCAAACTCACTGCCATTGAGTCAATTTTGACTAATAACGATGCTGTAGCACTGAGTAGAACTGCCTCTCTGGGTTTCCAAGACCGTAACTCTTTCTGGAAGTAGAAAGCCACACCCTTCTCTCAGGGATTGACAGGATCAACATCCCGTCTAATGCTCTGCACCGCGAGGACTGAGAGTGCCACGAGGCCTCTTATGCAGGCTAACAAAAGACCGATACAAGGACGGCGTAACAGGAAGACGCTAGCTATCGGAATATGCAAATGATACAAAAGTCAACCCGTGTTTTTGATCCAGCTCATGTTTTTATTGGCTGAAGTAATGTGGTTAATTTCATCAAGAGAAAAGTTCATTAAGAAATCATTGAAAACATTAATTTCATTGAAGTTATGAGGCTAAATCTTTAAAGCAGTTCCTTCCCTACCAATCGTACTCCGTTAGAGTGCCCATTCTCAACCTTCTTAATTTCCTTTGGCAGATTGAAACGAAATGACTTTTTCTATAAGCCTAAAGAGTAAACTTGATACTTCATTAAACTTACAACACATGAAGAGGATTAATTTTAAAACGTAAACCACAGTACTAAGAATAATAAATGATAATGTATTCATTTCTCTTTCCATATTTTCATCCAAAATATTACCAAAAGAGAACTTTTAAAGACACAACATATTTTAGTTGCAGGATACTGTCTGATGATTAGCTCATGTGTCCTTTCCTAAGACTGCCACTGGGGAGTCTCACAAAGGGGTTGGCTCGGAGGCAATGAAGCACATCCTAGTCGAGGACAGTAGAAATCTAAATGCAAAACATTGGCAGAGAGGTTGGGGGTGGGTGGGTTGTCTTTTGCTTTGACTTTTCGGGGGATCCACCCTTGCTTCTTTCCGGTCACACAGTCCTGGGCCTCGGTTGGGGTCCCTTGGTTTGTAGACAGATCCTTACATGGCGTCTTTCTCGTGCGCGTGATGCTGCTGCTGCTGCTGCGTCTACTCTCCTCTGTGAGAAATCACCACTCTGCGGGGACTGGATTTCGATGCACGTACTCCGACATATTGAACTTGTTGCATAGAATTGATAACAAAGCAAAAAGCTGATGCTGGCTCATAGCCACCCTGAATGGCAGAGTGGAACGGCCCCTGTGGCTTCCAGAGATGGTAACTGTTTACGGGAGTAGAAAGCACACTAATTCTCCTGCCTTGAGAACCAAGGAAGAACTCTGTTTCCAAATATGTTTACTTTGACACGTATGTGGTTAAGGCGTCTACATGTTTTTCGGGACACATAATTCAATCCCATCCATAACACCAAAATTTCCCAGCCAAATTGTGAAAAGATGTTCAAGCAAGCACTTATTGAAAGAACTAGAAATCAAGTCGTCAAGATACCGAGGTCTTATCGATTAGGTCAGTAAATTTAAGAGGGTCGGTGATACACAGGGGAGCAAGTCTGTGTGAAAAAGAACATGTTTGAGGTGCTGTTACCAGAAAGGCAAATGGTTGAGAAGAATCTAGAGGGCCATTGGCTAAGTCATTTCTTTACTCAAGTAATCTTGTAATTCCATGAATGAACAAACAAAATAATAAAGCAAGAACAAAATTTGCCCCAACAGCTATCAATGAAATGGTTTCAGTCCTGCAAAGGATATCCCGGTAAAAGTCCTGAATCAGACCTTCATATACCGCCATAGCAAGATCCTCAACTAGCCGCCCCAAAGAAGCAAGATACAGAATCACATGTGCAGCATGTGATTCAGATTGTACAGAAGCAGTAAGAAAACTCAAGTAACTATTAATAGCAGATCCCTTTGGGGAGAGGCATCAGGGAAGACAAAGTGAGGCATTTACTTTCTCCATGTATTTTATGTATAATTTTAATTATCCACATATATTTATGGCTTTCTTTAAGAGCTGTCAACAAGGTTAATTGGGTACTGAGATTATGATTCATTTTTCGGGGGCTTGCTTTTTCTTTTTTTCTATTTAAAAATTTTTAAGCTGTGCTATTTAAAATTGGAAACAAATAGGCCTAAGTGATCTTTTTAGCCTCATTTCCTCCTACTTGGCGGCCCACACTCCTTAAATTGCTGCTTTCAGAATGGGTCATATCTTTTCGTTTCTCGGTGCGTAATGCCTTTTCTGCTGGGAATCTCTTCCTCACCCTTTGTCCATCCCATAGACTCCCCTTCTGTCATTTGATACCAACTCAAGTGTTCTAAACCTAGTCTACTCTCTTTGAATCCCTCTTCTATGGTCAACAGAATGAAGGCTCTTGCTTCCTTGTTCCTTTAATAACATACTTCCATATGATCACATTATTTATCTAGCTGTCTTCCTACTACTCTGTGGCCTCTTTGTGTATCCATTAACTATAGTGGTTCATATAGAACCTAGAAAATGTTAGTTGGAATTATTGTTTTTTCCTGAAATCTTCCAAGTATTATGGCACTATATAAAAACATGAGGAGACTTCAAAAAGTTCATGGGATGGAATTAGAAGATAATGGAATTTTCCAACAAACCTTTTGAAGCCCCTCATATGTTCAATATTAAGAGATAAAAGAGGAGTTATATTTTATGAGCTTCTATTGGCAAAGAAGATGATCCAACATCAGTTGCAGTAGCACATTGACTGAGAATTGCCAGAGGTTCAAGCTGGATTCAGAAGAGGACCTGGAACAAGGTTGTCAGATGAATCTTGGACAAAAGTACATTATAGCAGAAAAATGTTTACGTGTGTTTTATTGGCTATGCAAAAGCATTTGATTTTGTAGATTGTAACAATCTACGGACAGCCTTGAGAAGAATGGGAATTCCAGAACAGTTATTGTCCTCATGATGAACTTGTATGCAAATCAAGGCAATTGTCAGGAAAAGTGAGTGTCTGGGTTATGTCCTCTCACCATGCTCATTCAATCTCTATGGGGAGCTCATCACCAGAGAAACTAGATTGCACAAAGAAGAACGCAGCATCAGGATTGAAGGAAGGCTTATTAACCTTCAATGTACAGATGACACAACCTTGCTCGCTGGAAGTGAGTAGGCCTGGAAACACTTGCTCATGCAGGTCAAGGATCGCTGTATGGATCATAGCATGGATCACAGTATTGATTACAGTCTGGATGACAACTGAATGTCAAGAAAACCCAAATCCTCACAGCTGGGCCAATAAGTAACATCGTGCTAAATAGAGAAAGATTGAAGTCAAGGATTTTGTCTTGTGTAGATCCATAATCTATGTTCATGGAAGTAGCAGTCAAGAGATCAAATGATGCACTACTTTGGGTAAATCTTTTGCACAAGACATCTTTAGAGTATTGAAAAGTAGGGATGTTATTTTGAGGACTAAGTTGCACCTGACCCAAGTCACAGTATTTTCAATATGCATGTGAAAGTTGGATATTGGAACAAGAATCACAGTATTTGAATTACGGTGTTGGTGAAGGATATTTAAAGTTCCATGGACTATCAGAGGGACAAATAAATGTCTCGGGAGACGTGCAGCCAGAAGACTCTTTAGAGGCAAGGATGGTAAGACTTTGTCTCACATATTTGGACATATTATCAGGAGGGACCAATCCCTGCAATATAGAACAGCCCCCAAAAGGAAGGCCTGGAAAAGACCGATGGACACAGTGCAACAAGGGACTGACACTTCAGAACAATTCTAAGGATGGCTCAGGACCAGGGGTTTCAGTGTGTTGTACAAAGGGTCGCTGTGAGTCAGGACTGTTTCAATGGAAACTAATAATAACAACAACATTGGCAAGCCCAAACTCGTATTTCTGGCTTGTATAATGAAACTGCAATATTCTGAAGCTTCTGGTTGTCAGGTGTCTTCAAATCTGGTTTTGACTCCTGGAGACCTGCCTGCGACAGAGGGTTTTCTGGGATGTAAGGTGTTCAGGATGACACCACCTGATTTTTCTCTCGCGGTGTCTCTCAGTGGAGGTTCGAACCTCCAACCTTTCCATTAGCAGCTGAGTACTTAGCAGCTTAACCTTCAGGGCGATCCTGGCAACAGAATTGCTGCACACACATCACTGTGCTTCTGTACTTGCAAAAGCCATGCAGGTATAAGCCAAGCCCTCAAGCACATCTTTATGCTTGTCACTTCCCTCTGCTTTTAATGAACACTGCACATGCCAGCAAGAGCTTTGGAATTCTTCATTTTTTTTAACCTGCGGGGAAGAGCGTGGCTGCAGAGCTAAGGGAGAAGTAATCGAGTGCACTGCGTGAGGCACTTGCATTACGATCTGGTCCTGGATTGGCTTCCTTGCCCTGCACTCACCAGCCCTGTCCCGTGATAATCACCTTCACACTCAGCTGCACTTCATAGCTTGTTTACCATGTTGCACTGATGTTTACTCCCTAAGTTTATTTGATGTTGCCCATTTGAAAACATTATCATTTAAATTGGTTCCTGTAACTAATGAGCATATGTCTCATATGTGTTTCCCAGGAAGAGACAGTGGAAACCTCCCTGTGTGAGGGGAGTTTCTGCAGACTGTCCCCTTGGCCACAGTATGATGTCAACCTTAAAATTGGTGGTGCTAGCGGGAAGATTTCCTGTGGCAGGAGATAACCAACAAAATTTTGGGAAAACTGAAACCAAAGCTGAGATAATTATCCGCTAACTTAAGACAATGCTTGAGAATGCTTGAAACTTGCTCTGGGACATTTTCAAGCTACTGAAAGAAATAACTATTCCCCTAAGATTGCTGGAGGGAGAACATAAGAATGTTAGCTTCCTCTCCGCTTCAGTGGGCTGTTGGATCAAAGTGCACACAATAAACTCATCGGTGGTGGCGGTGCTGCGGGTGTCACTTGATTTGAAATCAAAGTTTTCGCCTCCAACTTTAAAAACAGAAAGTAACTCCATCAAAAGTAAAGCAGAAAGAAACGGTTAATCAGAAATGAGAGGTTGACTCTGAAATGAAATGACATAAAACAAAATACAACATTGATGTAAAAATTAGTTACCCAGGATCCATTCAACATTTTTTTGGTTACTGTTTTGCATTTTTAACTTTTTTATAGTCAGTTGGGTAAAAGTGTACAGAGCACATAGACTTTCCACTGGTACACATTTTGTTTCATGTAATTGATGCACCAAAGATCCCACTAACCCCTGTTTCCTGTCTCCATTCCACCTTCTTTCCTAACCCTTCTGAACTTTGTCCTTGGATACGTTGTTCTTTTAATCGCAAAGGAGCACTGGTCATGCAGGAGGTTAAGCAGTGAGCTGCGAACCACGGGATGGTGGTTCAAACCCAACAACTGCTTTATGGGTGAAAGGTGAGGCTCTCTGCTTCTATAAAGATTTATAGTTTCAGAAATGGCGTGGAACACCTCTATTCTGTCCCACAGGCAGAGGATGAGTCAAATCAGTGCCAATTAGTGAGTGAGAGTTTGATTTCAAATGGTTGATTATTTTAAGGAATATATATCTCACGGGTATTATTCTTATAGACATGCTAATTGTTTGGCATAAAAAATTGAGTCATAGGGTGAATTCCGTTTCAGATCTGAGAATGACTAAGCTATAGTTTTTTTAGGGGGGTGGGATGAGGGTGTGTGTAGGGTGGGGATGAGGGCAAGTTTCTACCTGTTTCCAATCTGACCAGGAGGCTTGTTTTTTTTCTATGATTTTGAGTTTTGTCCCATAATTTTCTCTCACCATCTCCAGGACCTTCTGCTGTGATCCCTTTCAGACTAGTTGGTAGCAGCAGCCAGGACATTGAATAAGAAGGGCCAAAGCAACATCCATTCATTTGCTTTGTGGTGCTGCTGAAGATTAGTTAAGGTTCTGTGGACTGCCAACAGCACAAATCTATCTTAGAAGTATGGTCTGAATAGTGGATCAAGAGGCAAGGATAGTGAGACTGTCTGATTTTACCTGTCTGATTTTACCTGTTGTCAGATAAGACCAGTCTCTGGAGAAGGATAACTTGGGGAAGAACAGAATCCATGGAAAAAGGAGAGGGACAGGGAAAAAGGGAAAGGTTCCCAAGGAGATGGACGGACACTGTGGCTAAAGCACCGGGCTCCAGCACAGGAACACTTGTGAGGATGCCGTGGGCCCGGCGGTGCTTCCTTCTGCTGTACATGGAGCTGCTATGGGTCACAAACAGCTTGATGGCACCACCAACAAAAAGAAGTTGTTGCTACTTTTTTCTTTATAGTTTTAAAAGTTTTAGGTTTACCATGATCTTTGTTCATTTTTGAATTCCCTTTGGTATAATGCATGATATATGGCTCCTGTTTTGTTTTTTAAAGTGAATTTCCAATAAGCAACATTTGTTAGTTACTATTTCTTCCCATTTTAATGCACTTCAACTCTGTCAAAGATCAGTTGTCTTCAGGTAGATAAATTCACTTCTGGCTCCCCTATTTTGTTCCCCGTGTTATTGTACCTGTACTACACTCTTTTGACTTCTACGGTTGTGTATTCAAAATAGGTTTTGATATAACAAAATGTGAGATTACCCACATGGCTCTTTAGGAGTGTGCAGCAGTACACGACATTTCGAATAGTCTCCTCCTGCACCATAATTGAAATTTATCTCTTCTCTTCTGATGTTCCCTAATCATTGTCCACTAGTCGCACCAGGTTATTGAAAATGCCATAGCTTGGGTCATGTATTTTCCTTCAAAACTCACAAAATCTGCCCTTGTTTTATGAGAAGCATGAACAGGATTATTTACATGGTGGAGAAGGATTATTTGATGAAATTTTCTAAGGCTTTATTTTGCTTTCTCAAAACATTATCATAGCAATCAGATACTGGTATTTTCATTTTTGGACCCTCCCCAAATTAACAGGCAAAATGCCTTGAGCATCCTTGGTCACTGTTGCTGTGACTTTTGCCCCTGATCAGTCTGGGTTTGGTTCATTAGATGTCTTCCACCTTGACATATGGTCCATTAATAGGCCCTCCAGCCACAAGCCTTATATGATGTATTCTAATTCTGGACTTTTTGATTTTTGCCACAATCCCATTTAGGTGGGTTCTCTCTGTTACAGAGTTAGGATGGGATGTACCTTTAAGACTACTTTACTAGAGGCTGTGGCTTAAATACCATCCTTCTTTGTCCTTAGGGGTATGGTCAGCTAACAGACCGAAACCAACCTCCATTAAAGCCGTTCCTCAGCGTATAGGAAACCAGGACACAGGGGGAAATGCCAGGGCCGGTGGCAGAGCAGAAACTTTGTCTGCAATGACAGAGGCTTCGCCAGAGGCACCAGGCAGAGTGGTACAGGACTCAGACAGCAGCATGTGGGGCATAGGGTGCCTTCTCCTCATCTGGACCTACACTGTGGGACTATGAGTCCGGGTGACAGGGGGGCTGACTTCCTGGTCCATGGGGGCCAAAGACAAGAGACCACTTGGTTGAGAGGTTAAGGGTCAGGAAAACTTGACTGTTGTCTGAGGAAAGGTGTTTCTGAGGAGACCAATGACTGCATCTTTAGTCTTTGCTGATCCTGACTTGTGGTAATCTATGAACTTTTCTAATAAACTGTACTGCACCCTGACTGGCTCGTCTCTTCCTTGTGACCCTTCTGTAAAGGGATGTCCAATTGTCTAGAGATGGTCTTTAGGTCTCCACTCTGCCCTCCCCCTCATTGACAGTGATATGATTTTTTTTGTTCTGGGACTTTGATGCCTGACACCTGATCCCATTGACACCACATGATCACACAGGCTGATATGCTTTTTCCATGTGGGTTTTGTTGCTTCTGAGCTAGATGGCTGCTTGTTTACCTTCAAGCTGATTAAGAGCAAGTTTTATAGTCTTTTTTGACATTTTCTTTCCTTCTTGGATTTTTAATGACCTTTTGCTTTCATCATGTATAATATTTTCAAGCCTTTCCATAATCCATCAAGTTTTCTGTCATTCATGTTCAATGCAACAGATCTCTTTTTGAGATGTTCTCAAAATTTAAATGGGACAGATTTAAGGCTTTATTTTAGCTCATTGAGTTATTTTAATTTTGTTCAGCTTCAGCTTGAACTTACAGATGAGTGTTTAATGGTCTGTTTCACAGTCAGCTCCAGGCCTGGTTTAAGTTGCTAAAGCTGCCCTTCTCTATCAGCTCTACCCACAGGTATGGTCTATTCAGATTCTGCACATTCCACCCAGACAAGTCCACGTGTATAGGCATTTGCTCTGAAGAAGCTCTTGGTTTGGCAACATTCTACCATGTGTTCTCCAGCTTTATTTCTATCACCAAGACCCACATTTCCAACTATTGTTCTTTGCTTACAACTTCTGTATTCCAATTGCCAATATTTATCAATGCATCTTGAGTGCATGTTTGATCAATTTCACACTCAAGATGGTAGAATCCTTCAATTCCTTCAGCACTAGCATTAGTTCTTGGTTGGGGCAAAAGTTTAGGTGTAATGCGTGGAAATTATTCTGTGACAGTTTTGTTTGATCTATATACTATATTGCTACTCCCTCTCCATCTGCCGCCAATGCAAACTTGTATGTAAGTACTTTTAGAGCAAGGAAATATCTTGCCTGTAAATTTCTTCTTATAATCAATATTCATTCCATATTTACCAATTATCACCTTATATTTAAAGGGAACTCTTTACTCAAAATCTCTTTTTTATTGTTGTCATGCTTGCAATATGATGTATGGAATGATATTTTAAAATTTCAATATAAAGCTAATATGATTACTTGATTAAATGGACTTTATTTTGGTTTTGTTGTGTGTATAGTTAATCTGAGATTTCTCAAATGTCATTATCCTATTACTGCAAATTTAACTAAAAACACACACACAAACAAAATCAGTGATGACTCACCATTATTAACTTCTTTGCTGATTTGTTCACCAGAATCTTGGTCTTCTGTAAACTATATACTAAAGATTTCTGGGCCAGACTCATTCATGTATGTCTTGACTCTGCCCCACCTAGGTCTGGTTGATCATTGTCTAGGACCTATTGGATACACCTGTCTCCTGGCACTGCCAGCTCTAGCTGGGCATTTGCTTAGTATGATCTTACCTGCCAGGTGGCACTTCTGCTGCATGACATCCAGTTAGCCCAATACGCCAGCCCCATTGCTTTCTGGGCACCTGCTTGGACTCTGACGATACTCATAATGCACAGCAGTCAGGGGGAAGGTTATGTTATCTCCTTGTTGCTGTCCTCAGCACCAAGGGGTTTCAAAGCAGTACTTCCTGTGCACTTGTCTTTCATAAAGAGTTATTTACTGAAATAAACCTTTTGGTTTATACTTTGTGTCCTTTCCTTATTCCATTTCAGAAAGGAGTCCCGTGAAGGCTGGCCAGAAAACTAATCGGAGGACTAAAACAGAGCTGTCTTTAGGAGCAGCTTCCCCGTTAACTGAGTGTGGCTAGGTCAAGTTGACTACATCGGACCCTGTCTCTCTGCTGCAGGGATTGTCTCCTAGAAAGCCTCTCAATCGCCATCCATCCGCAACGTCTGCGCTGCCTTTCACCAAACCTGCTCAAGCAGCTCTGCGTTCTACAAGAGAGCACTGCTGGAGACACTTCTCCTTTGCTTTCACCTTCCCTCTTCTCTTCCCCGACGGCATTGTAAAGATCGTCCACCCTGTCTGGGTCTGAAATGCACAGCGATACCTGTGAGAGTCAGGTCTGAATGGGAGGCCCTGCTTCCTTTTCCTGAGTCTTGTGAGATTTTCACTTTTGACAGGAAGCAATCACTTTTCCTTTGCTCTCTACTTAGTGGAAAATGTTTACATTTTCCTTTCGAACAGATTTGTCCTGACACAGGTTCTGGCTTTTATAGGCATTACTGTACATGTTTGAGATTTCAGGGTCTAAGAAACTCTGAATCAAACATCCTGTAAAGGTCTTCTCTCTAAAAGAGAGCAGAATTTAAATATAATTCTTGTTCTGTAGTGCCAATGAGCTATAAATAAAGAAATTAAATGGTGGTTATCAACCAATATTCCTTGCATCATCCTCAGTTTTGTACTGACTCTTCTAGTTTGGGATGCTATTTTCTTTACTTATTTCTATTTTCAATGCTTTTTGCACATCTTTGCTAAAATGAGTGTGTCAAAAGACTGATAAACAAGCATGGCCATAATGTATTCAGTAGCCTTTACATGTGATGCTGTAGCAATCTTATTTGATCAACAAGTTCACAAATAGTGCAAATGATATCTATCTCACTTTTATTTGGTTAAAGACATGTGCTATTTCAAATATTTCCTTGGTAAGTGCTCAGGACTTTAAAATGTGTGTGTTCTGGTTTTACACATACTCCTCCTGAACAGAATTACAATAATTTAATTACAAAAGGCCACTAAACCTGCATTGTGCAATTCCATTCTGCAAACATTTGCTACAATAAGAACACACCATTCACAAGTTTTAGCTTTGGATACTAAATTTTCAGAAGCGGCTTCTAAATATAACTCTGCAAAGATGTCTCTCCCAGATTTTCATACCGTTTTCACAGGAGACAGGTGTACTTAAGTTCTTAGGGCCAGTGTTGATAAGAGCAAAGCATACGGAAAAACTGCTGGGAGAATTGCTTAGTAATAGCCTACTCATAAAGAGGAATGTTAATTACCATAAATAAAGAAAAAATGTCTACATGCAGCCATAACTAAATCTGAGGTGCAATGGTGAACAAATAAACAAGTGCGCATGGATCACATGCATATTATGGTATTTATAGAAAGTACAAAAGTTTAAAATACTAAAAAGATATTGCTCAAGATATGTAGTTATAATAAAATAACAAAAAATCTTTAAAAAGCAAGGACATTTTGCATTCAAATTCAGATGGTGGTTAGCCCCTTTCTGGTGGGAAGGTGGAGAAATGAAGACACATTGAAGGGTGCTCACCACTAACCATGGCGTTTGGGTGCTAGCAGCGGGGTGATGTTGAGTTCGGTGGTGAGGTCATTGGTGTTTGTTTTAAGTTTATGCTTTTGAATTCACATATGTATTCCATCTATTTTTTGCATGTATCAAATGGAACATGATATATAATTACAAAGATACTTTGTCCGGCATTTCTTTTTTAATCAAAAGATCATTTTACTGGGGGCTTTTATAATAATCCATATATCATTTGTAGCAAACATATTTGTACATATGTTGCCATCATTCTTTTCTAGGCATTTACTTTCTAGTGAGCTCTTTTTATTCCTTCCCATCCCCACCCACCCTGTGAACCATTGATAAATTATAAGTTTTTATTAGTTTCACATCTTAAGCCGACCACTGTCTCCCTTCCCGCACGGTTTCTCTTGTCCTCCCCCCAGAGGGGGTTCTGTGTGGTTATGTGTCGATCATTGCAATCGGTTCCTCCTTCCTCCTCAAAAATTCTCACATCCCCCCTACCCTTCTGGTATCGCTTCTCCCTTTCCTGTTCCTGGATTCCCCCCATCTTCTGAGCTCTTATTTCTTATTTGCAACTGTGCACATGCTCCTGTCTATCCCAAAGTGCAAGGCAGGACTAGGGTCATGATAGGGGAAGGGAGGTGGGGTTGAGGAAGCCTCAAGGAACCAGAGTAATATTGAGTGTTTCATCAGTGCCATACTGTGCCCTCTTGACTCATCTCTTTCATGTGACCCTTCTGTGAGGGGAAGTCCCTTTGTCTACAGATGGGTTTTGGTTCTCTGTTCCATTGGTCCAACAATTATGTGTGGAAGCAGCTTGGGCTGTATAAATCGAATAGGTTCTTGTTGGCATACAAATATGTCATTCGCTTTAGGATATTCATAGGCAAAATTTAGTCCAAACTAAATTCAAGGCTTAATTTGGGTAGGAATGCATCAGTTCTCAAATTCAGGATTGTCTCCCAGAATGCTTCCATCCTCAGTTCTTAACTTATCACAAATGACTGGTACAAGATAGAGTAATGGAGAAGTATATGAGGAAACGCATACCAAAGTCTCCCTTTCTAAGTTTTGCTTAAATTGTGTACATAACTTTGAAATATTGAATTAGCAGGTGTATATATTTTGATTTTTGTAGGAAAACAGATTTCTAAATCAGCCAACCCAGGGTTCCAATAAATTTTATGCCACTTTGATTCTGTGACTCTGTAGAAAGTCACTTAGCCTCTCAAAACCTCACTTTTTTCATTCATGAAATAAGGTCAGTTATAGTACGTGTTTTGCTGAATTGTGAAGACAAAATGAAACAATTGTGGGTCATAAAAGCTGATGTTAATAATATCCATGGGTCCAGGTCCAGCATCTAGAAATCATTCAATAGATGTTAATTATCATAATTATTATGTCAGCAAGCTTACAGTAGTTAAAGCTGGTAAAAAAATCTTGGTTAAAACAAACAAAAATTGTGGCCTCCACATTTACTCTTGAGTCAGAGCAAGCAGAAAAAGCTGGCTAACCTATTCCATTGCAGGGTCCCTCTCATCTCGAAATACTTTACATGCAGTTAGTGGGTATTCTGTGGAGGAAAAGCAAGGCACTTGATGAATCTAATAACAAGCTTTTCCACATAAAAATATTATTTAGGGCATATGTTACGTACAGTGAGCAAACCAAGGAAATAAGGTAGCAGTAGAATCGATGGGACTTTGAACTTCTAGGCTAATGTCTAGAATAGTGTTTCTCCCTGTGGGTGAGAGCATGCTTTGAGGGACACTGAAACGGTCCAGTGAGGCACCACAAGCAGGGACATATTCGTCAGCCTGGATGATGGGCTACTGAATATAGGTTAAAATCTCCAGGGGAGGACAGAGTTTCTGATTTTGTTTTTTGAAAAGGGAGCAGAAGACCAAATACAATTGGGAACCCATGGTCTAAAACATACTTTAAGAGGGGACTGAATTTTGTAAGATTAATTTTCATGCATGTAAAAGACTAGTCTTTCACCCTCATACCCATTCTATATCTGCCTTGGAAAAAAGGTCATAAAACAATGTATTAAAATAATTCAATAATCAAGACTAAAACAACAAAATAATGTAATAATGGTTTGCGTAATTAAAAAAAGAGATAAATCTTGATAGTTTAACCATATCCCATACCTGAAATTTAACCTTAATAGGGACTTTCTATAAAATAGAAAGACATGCAAGCTATCATTTGTTTAATATTTTCCAATAGATTAATCCTATATAAGAAAATGTCAATAATATTTATAAAATTTTGCCATTTTTGTTACCAAATATAGATGTTTTATCTGTACTTTGAACACATTTTAAGTTTGCAATAGGTAATAGAGTCATTTCAAATGTGCCTCAGGGGAAAGTATAACCATTAAAAACTTGAGCTTTAGTTGCAAGTATGTAGTTTTTTTTTTGCCTAGATACTGAAATGGCTCTTCCGTGAACTTACCTGATGCAGCAAAACAGCTCAACAGAAAATGTCAAAGGGCAGCTTGAGACAACAAAGTACAATATTACACTGAAATGTGCAAAGACTCAAAACAAACAACCAAACTCTCTGCCATTGAGTCCAGGCTCACTCAGCTAGCCTACAAGGCAGGGCAGAGCTACTCCGGTGATGTTCCAAGATTGTAACTCTTTGTGGGAATAGATAGGCTCCTCTTTCTCCTGTGGAGTGGCTGGTGGTTTCTAACTGATAACCTACTTTACCACAAACTGAAAAGAGAAGAACATGACCAACATATCTTAAACTTAAGGAACTAAAGAAAAATATATAATCTTCGAGTTACAATATTGAAAAATTCTATGGGCAAAATACTTAAGGATTTAGGAAGCATTAAAAAGTAGATGGAAAGAAAACACTCTGCCAAAAAGAACTAGCCACCCTTTCGCCACTTTAAGGGCAGCATATGAGCAAGCAGCAATGGTGCTGAAGAAGGAAGTCCAAGCTGCACTGTTTTTAGCCGAAAACAAGTGTCCAGAAATTGAAATAATGCCAACCAAATTTTTTTTAAACAAGCTGATGAAATGCTGGAAGCACTCACTTGTCTATACTAGGAAATTTGGAAGACAACTACTTGGTCAACCTACTAGAAGAGCTCCATATTGGTGCCCATTCCAAAGAGCACTGGCCTAATCAAATGCTCAAATTATTGAACATTATCATTGATATCACATGCAAGTAAACTGTTGCTGTGAAGTGTCCAATAATGGTTGTAGCAGTACATGGGCAGGGAGCCATCAGTAATACTACCTGGATTTAGAAGAGGCCCTGGAACAAGGGATATATATCACTGCTGATGCCAGCTGCCTCTTGGCTGAAAACCAAGAATACCAGAAAGATATTTACTTGTATTTTACTGACTAAGTGAAGGCATGTGACTGCGTGGATGACACCAACTATGGAAGGCCTTGGGAAGAATGGGAATTCCAGAATACTTCACTGTGCCCATGTGAAACTTTGTCCATGGATGAAGAGGCAGTTGTGTGAAGAGAACAAGGGAAGACTGCATAGTTTAACATCAGGAAAGGCATGCATCAGGGTAGTATCCCCTTACCACACTATTCAATATGTATGCTCAGCAAATAATCGAGAAGCCTACTGGTATGAGGAAGAATGCAGCATCAGGATTTACCTGCAATGTGGCACAACCTTGCTAGCTGAAACTGAGGGGAACTTGTTGATGAAGTTCAAGGACTGCAGCTTTCAGTAGGAATGACACCTGAAGGTTAAAAACAAAACCAACAAAAGCATTGCAACAGTACCAACAGGTAACACCGTGATAAATGGAGAAAAGTGGGAAGTTTCCAAAGATTTCATCTTGCCTGCAGTCAAATACTCTACCCCTGAGCTACCCCTGCTTGATTTCCTCTTGCTTGGATACACAATCAATGCTCATGGAAGTAGCCCTCAAGAGATCAAAAGATGTATTGCCTTAGGTCAATCGGCTACATAAGATCTCTTTAGAGGATTGAAAAGAAAGGCTGTTACTTTGAAGACTAAGGTCTGACTGACCCAAGCCAGGTACTTTTAATTGCCTCATATACATGTGAATGTTGGACATGGACTAAGGAAGACTGAAGAAAGCGCAGTGATTTTAATGATGATGATTGCAAAGAATATTGAAGGTACCATGAACTGCCAAGGGAACAAAGAGATCTGAGGCATGGATCGTGAGACTTGGTCTCACGCACGTTGGACACGTTATGAAGAGTGACCTGTCCCTGAAGAAGGAGATCATGCTTTGTGAAGTGGAGGGGCAGTGAAGAAGAAGAAAGTGCTTGACAAGGTGGATTGACACGGTGGCTCACAACATTGTGCAGATGGTGTAGGACGGGCAGTGTTTGGTTCTGTCGCCCATGGGGTTGCCAGGAGTCAGAACTAACCCAATGGCACCTAACAACAGCAACACAGCCTTTCCAAGGGTTAAGCCAGGTTGTTAATGATCCTTCCTCCTGTCCCGATACTGCATGCTTCTTCACAGAATCCACCTTCTTTCCTTATTAGCTCAGCAGACAGATTGATTAAGTATGGCGAGAAGAGGCCACAGTGACATTCACACCTTTTGTGATTTCAAACCATGCAGAATGCCCTTTTTCTGAATGCACAACTGTCTCTTGATGCACATACAGGTTTTTCATGAGCACTATGTAGTGTTTCCGGATTCCCATTCTTTGCAAGGCTATCCATAGTGTGTTATGACCCACATGGTCAAACGCCTTAACTTGGACAATGAAGCACAAGTATACATCTTCTGGTATAGTCTGGTTTCAGCCAAGATCCATCTGACCTCAACAATGGTTCCCCTGTTCTAGGGTCACTTCTAAATGAGGCCCAAACTCTGGTAGCTCCATGTCAGTGCACTGCTGCAATCAATGTTGGGTGATCTTTAGTAGATTTTACTAGCATGTGATATCAATAACGTAGTTCTATAATTTTGGTCTTAAAGTTTATGAGTTATCAATAATTTATGTTCTATGTCCAATGAAATATGGATATTTTAGTATTTTGAATCATTTACTATAAAGTAAATTTACTATTAAGTAAATTAAAATAGAAGCTACCAAAAACTTAAATGGATAGTCTAACCAATACCTTTTTCTATCATATAATACAATATAGTTCTTTAGTATATTTTTAAATTTATCAAACAATTGGCTTATTAATTTTCTGTTTTGTCATAAAATAGCATCTTATAGTTATATACAAGAGAAAGGCAGTGATGAAAATATGTGGTAAATAATATTCTTAAGTAGTTCCATTAGTGAATGATTTGTGGAAGGCATCATCTGTAAAAGAACCCTGGTGGCATAGTGGTTATGCATTTGTTTGCTAACTGCAAAGTACATAGTTCAAAATCACCAAGTACTCTGTGAAAGAAAGATGGGACTTTCTACTCCAGTAAGGGTTACAGTCTTTGAAACTCACAGAGCCAGTTTTACCCCATCCTATAAGGTCTGCATGGATTTGTTGGAAATGAGTTTGGGTTTTGTCATCTATATGAGGGATCCTGAAAGCTTTCTAGGACTAGTTCTCATTTATAATACAAATCCAAACTAAATCCCCCACCATCAAGTCAATTCCAACTCATAGTGAACCTGTATAGGGTTTATTAGCCTGTAAACTTTTACAGAAGCAGTCTCACTTTGCTCTCACTGAACAGTGTGTGGGCTTGAACCTCAGACCTTGTGGTTAGCAGTTTATCATGTAACCCACAGGCCACCGGGGATCTCTCCTCTTGATCTGCGACATTTCTTAAGGTCATGGATGCATCTTACACATCCTGTACCTCCAACATACACAACATATTACAGCTGTGATATCACTCACTCATCAGCAAACGTCTGCTGATTTGGAAAACAAAACAAGAGTCGTGTGGTTTCCAGGTAGATCATCATTTATAGAACTCAGTTCCTGGCAGTGACCTGTTGATGTTAGTTGCCGGGGAGTACATGTTGCTCCTGGTAACCTGCCATCTGTACGCAGAGTGGAACGGTCCACAGGCTGTTCAAGGTGTGACCTTTGGGAAGCAGAAAACAAGACTGTCTTCTAAGGGGTCTCTGGATGAGTTAGAAGGCAACTATTATTAGAGACAGATGGACATGATCGTATGGGTAACCAGGGTAAAAATTAAATATGAAACACCCGCATTGTCTGCTTTTGTACAAAACTGGCCACAGGCTCTAGCAAACTGTGTCCTGATCTTGCACACTTGTGCTTTTCTCTGCCGTGAAGACTGACTTCGAGTCTTGCTGAGGTGGCAAACTACAAATTTGCTTCATCATCGGTCTATCACAAGGGTAATTATAAATCAAATTGAAGCACCTCTCAAGTTTGGAAAAGTTCAGCCAAGTTTTTCTTTGTTTGCTATACTTCCTGTTTCTTTCTGACCCTCCTGAGTTCACAGGAGTTTAAAGTAGACTTAGAGATGTAACAAGAAATGTTTTATTTTGCGTTCAAGCAGGATAAACCAGAGTGTGATGCGGTTTGAGAAAGAAGCTCTTCTTGTGATTTACAATGTGACACAGACCTCAGAGAATGTCATAAAAGGCAACTTGTCAGATGATTCGGAATTAGTTGATTAGTTTCCATGTTAAAAAAGACATAGTTCCTGTAAAAAAAAACCAATATTCTTTCTTATTTTCATAAACTTGCTTCTTTCTGAGTGCTGCCGTGGTAACAGAGTTTTATCTGCTTGTTTTTTTTCATCTAATTAGACCTTCAACTACTGATTGTCTAGCCTGATGGGGGTGTGTCAAGATAGTACTGTGTGCTTGTGCATGTGCGTGTTAACTGATGGACATTCTGAGCAGATGAGGACATGCTGTTTGATATTCAGGAAAGTCTCACTAATTTGAAAAACCTAGGCGACAATCTTTTGGACTCCTTCAAGTGACTAGATATTTTTTACTGAACCAGGACAGGGTACCTATGCAACTAAGGAATCAGGTCGACTTAAAATTGTGAACCAGCTTGAGTGGACCTATGTTGATTCAGTGAGGATTCTGTTTGCTTCCCATAAGGATAAGATTGAGCGGAAAAAGATTGTTCACATCCAACATGACTTGTCCCTTTTCTCCTACCCATGTGAATTCCAATTTCTAATCTCCTTTGATATAATGAAGTCCAAGAGTATAACTGCATTTACATATATATATATATATATATACATATATACATATAAACAGCTAGAATGTTCCTTAGGGGAAAAGGATGGCGTGACATTGACTCATAGACTTTGGACATGTGGTCAGGAGAGACCTGTCCCTGGAGAAGGACATCGTACTTGGTAAAGCAGAGGGGCAGCAACAAAGAGGAAGGCCCTCGGCAGGACAGACTGACATGCTGCAACAGTGGGCTCAAACCTAAGAACACTTCTGGGGATGGTGCAGGACCAGGCAGTGTTCGGTTCTGTTGTACTTAAGGTCACTGTAAGTCAGAACCAACTCTACCGCAACTCACAATAACAACAACATATAAATTGAGCCCATCTTGACCATTTTTGTCTTGTTAGGGCTACTTTGTGACCAGTTTTCCACATTCTGATGCTTAATGGGAAATACCAATAAGGTCCCTGCCTCTGAGTTTAGGAGAGTAATCGAATTGAAAATTAGCAATTCATTTATATGAGCCAAGCTATCAAAAGCTTATACAATAAAATGTGTATATAGGTAGCTAGATTCTTTTGCCCCCAAATTATGGGTGAGTTGTATCTGGCCTTACTTTAGCTGATAGTTTCACTTGTTTTTACATGAGTTTGTTATCTGTTAGTTTGCCATACTGAGGTGATTGCGTAATGCTAGAAGTTATGCCGCTGATCTTTCAGATACCACCATGGTGGGTGAAGTGAAGGGAAAATTCCAAAGTAACACAAAATAGGAAGAAAGGCCCGGTGATCTACTTTCAAAAGTTAGCCAGTGAAGAGCCCATGGGTCCCAACCCAATAGTGTCCAGTGTGTTTGCCTCAGACACATCCTCCCGAGGGAACCAGAGCTTGTGGAGGACAGCATGGTTGATGAAGAGCAAGGCTGTGATGGAAACAACTATTCCAGAGATAGTGAGCATGACGCAGGACCACACACGCTTGCATTCATTTGCACATATCAGATATCCCCCTCTCTTCCTCCTTCTGTCCCACTCTCCTTTGTATTTTTTCTTTCTTTCATCTATATGCATACCACCCCCCTCAAAACAACACCAACACCAACACCAACACACTCAAACTCATTGTTACTGAGTTTATATCAACTCCTAGCTACACTCCAGGGAAGGATAGAATTGCCCTGTGACTTTCTGAAATTGTAACTGTTTAAGGGAATAGAAATGTCCATCTTTTGTCCTCAAAGCGCCTGGTAATTGTGAACGGTGAACCTTGGGAGCGGCAGCCCAGCGTGGAACCACTTTGACACCAGGGCTGCCATGTCTATATGTTTCCTTATTATATGAGGTTTTATTTTCTTATGAGGCATTTATCACGATGAATTATGAATACCACTACTATTATTTTATTATCAATAACAATATATTATCATATGAGTCTTCATATGTTTACTATATGTCTCTTTGTTATTATCTATATTCTATGAGGTTGCCAGATGAAACCTGAGGTCTTCGCCCTGAACAGTAGCCATGGAATCAATTCATATGCTGCCGAAGATATTGGCATACACTTTGCTAACCTACCAAGACAAATTTAGATTCTCGACCCCGTTTGAAGTTATAGAATAAATTATGTATTCTCTCCACTGAGAATAAATTAGTGCCATTTCTTGCTTTGAAGTAATCTGTACTAAATGTCTTTTCATAGTATAAGGGGCTTGTTAAAAAGAGGCTCCAAGTTTCCTGCTGTGTCCATGCAATCTTCGTAGGAGTCCTAAGGCTAGAAGGAGGCAAGGGTATTCCCTGAATGCCAGACAATTTGAGGTACTTTACATTTGTGGTCTCCTTAAGTCCTGTGGAACTATTGACTGCAGGAGTGGAAATCCAATCTATATCCGATTTCAGAGCCAGGTCACTTCTATCGCACTATGTCTTGAGATTCTGTTGGCTGTAGGTTGAATCGGGTACCCCGACTTCACAGGACATGTTGAAGTCCGAATTCTTGTACCTGTGGATGGGACTGTCTCCGTTAGTTCATACTAGTATAATAGTAAATAATAGTAATACTGTAAGCAGATTGCTTTCACAAACAAATTTATTTTCTCATAGTTTAATAGACTAGAAGTCTGAATTCAGAGAACTGGCTCAGGGGGAAGACCTTTCCCTCTATTGGCTCTTGAGGAAGGCCTTTGTTTCGTCAGCTTCTCTTTCTGGTTCCTTCAAGATCTCCATGTGTCTTGGCATCAATCTCCTCCTGGGTATACGGAGTTCTCAATGCAGGGACCCTGGGTCCGAATGACATGTTCTACTTCCCAGGGTTTTTTTCCTCCTATAGTGAGGTCCTTCTATCCCAGCATTCATCTTCTTCTTCTTTTTATCTTTTTTAAAAATAAAATAATGGTGTGACTAAGTGAGGGTTGGACTTGGGTCATGCCATTTTATAAAGCTGTGACTCAAGATACATCCAACCATAATCTTTCCCATAAACATATAATTACAAAATAAAGGATAATTACATCAGATTAAAAAATGGACATAGCCACATGATCCTGGAATCACAACTTAGTCAAATTGACACACATTTTGAGAGAGCACAGTTCAATTCAGGGCAGTGTCCCTCTTTGGGACCAGAGTCTTTGAAGACTCAGCTAAGTTAACTTGAGGTCCTACTGGACTACGGTAGGTCCTCATCCACCCTATCTGATGCCCTTATCAAAAGCAGAGACACAAAAAATACAAAGAGATACAGACATAGACATCTCTATGACAGAGGCAAGAGTTGGAGTGACGCATCAATTAGTCAAGGATTGTCAGGAAACCATTTGAACTTATGAGACAAAGTGCCTTTGGTAAGATCATGACCGTTCTAGAATGCTATTTCAAAATTCCAGTCTATATAGTTGTGAGAAAATAAATATCTGAAATTTGTACCAGTCACCCAATTTGTAGAATTTTGTTCAAGCCGTCCTAGAACATTAATGCACAGTTATGATCAGATGTCAATATGAAGACTTAGTTTATGAAACCTACCAACCAACCAACCAACCAACCAACCAACCAACAAACAAACAACTCTATTTAAGAGTTATGATGGGAAGTACTGCATATAAGTGAAAGAATTATCTGAGTCTTGGAAGATGCTGAGCAGATCCTACAGAGACACTTTTGCTCCTTCTGTATAGAGCATTGGATTTTTAACTGATCAATAAATAAATCAATAAGTAGGCATAGTTGATAGGTTGTAAACCACAAAATGTATTATTTATTACAGAAAGAAGTGATTTTACAGTTTCTCTCCTTTTCTTGTCTTTCTGGGAGACATTTGGTTTTGTAGGATGCACATTTTGTTGGCAGGCACGCTGCCTTTCTCTTCTACTCAGGCTAACGCACACACATACACACATTGATTCTTGGGCTTCATTTCAAAGACATCCTGGAATCTAGTCACTGAATAAAGCGGCACTGGCAGCAGGCTGACGAGGATAATGAGACAGGACAGAATCAGGTCAGGAAGCTGGAAATGATAAACTTGATAGGCATGATTGTCAGACAAACACTTCATAGGTTTTTAAATGATTATAGGGTATAAAAATATTCATACAAAAGTGAGTGAGACATTTATGATAGGGCTTTAAATAACTCACATTCCTCGTTCTGATCAGAAAGCAGCATATGCCTGTTTTGAAAATATCTGCAAAGAAAAAAATAAAAATCATATAACACTACCACTAGTTTTTATATATTATTATTTGGAATTTTGCATTAACAGTGAGAGAACATGATGATGCATTTTGTCTTTCTTCCTTCTGCCTTGCATCGAGAGGCAAGACATGAGTCGAATAACTGCCATTGAGTCAATTTGGACCCACAGAGACCCTCATAGGATAGGGTAGAACTGACCCTGCAGGTGTCTGGGACTAACATTTAACTGACATAGAAAGCTCAATCTTTCTCTTGGGGAGTAGCTGGTGGGTTGAAACTCATGACCTTGTGGTTAACAGCCAAACAAGTAGCAACTGTACCATCAGAACAGCCCCAAGAAATGACTAAGAACCGTTTCTGTAGAGATCGACTTTGGTCATTCCTAACACAGTTGACCTCTACCTGCACTCAGTGTCAGGGAAGATATTATATATGGAAGCCAAAGGGCAGGTAAGGTAGACACTGAATCCTGCTCCAAAGTCTTCACATAGTTTAAGTCTGTAGGGAATATATATACAAATTTTAAAAAGCAGTTTCCAACTGCACCTCTGAAGTCCATTTTGGCAATGTGGAATGGGTATGTTTTGTTTTTCATCTCTCTCTTTGTTTCTTTCTATTTCTTTTCTAGAGTTACTTTTGTTGCTAGCTGCTGTGGAGGTGGCCCCAGTTTATGGTGACCAGACGCCCATTAAAATAAAACGCTGTCTAGTTTTGTGCCATCCCTGGATCAGTTGTCAGCCAGACTATTGCCATCCATCATGTTTTCTTTTATTTTTTATTAAATTTAAATCATTTTATTGGGGCTCATACAACTCTTATCACAATCCATACATCCATCAATTGAGTAAAGCACCCTTATACATTCGTTGCCCTCATCATTCTCAACATTCACCTTCTGCTTGGGTTCCTGGAATCAGCTCGTTTTCCTTTTTCCCTCCCCCTCCCTCCCCGCTCCCTCATTAACCCTTAATAATTTATAAGTTATTATTTTATTTTAACTTACACCGCCTGGCGTCTCCCTTCACCCACTTTCCTGTTGCCCATCCCCCAGAGAGGAGGTTATATGTAGATCCCCGGGATCGGTTCCATCGTGTTTTCAAAGGGTGGTTTTTGGAAGTGGATCATCACTCATTTCTTCCTACTGCATCTTGGTTTGGAAGCTCCCCTGGAACCTGTTCAGAATCACAGCAACATGCTCACCTGCACTGTCAGATAGCTGATGGCTGAGGGGTGTGGACCAGGAATAGACTCCAGGCCTCTCACAGGAAAGGAAAGAGCTCTGCCACCACTATCTCCCCTCCCCAAGTTTTGCGAGAAGACACTGACAAAATGGCATATGTTTAGGGGAGTTCAGAACCACTAGTGTGTACTCCGGGTTCAGAAGCTCTGTCCTTTAGGTCACAGCCTTTCCTAAAACTCTGTGGAGGCAAGGAAGTGCATGCAAGGCTCTTAAGGTTTTTTTTATGTAGTCTGCTGTCACCAGGCTGAAAGGTTAAATTTGTAATGAATGACATTTAGCTTCTGATTGTGAAATGTGATGTTGGATTCATAATAAAATAAGATTCTAATTAATTATAAAAATTGATTAAAATTAATAATAAAAGTAGGATCCTAATAAAAATAGGATTCAGATTAACCAAGAAAGCACAGGGGATGTAATAAGAGTGAAAAAAATATATGTCTATGGACATTCCAACATTTATTGTGCAGACATTATTTTTAGCTGACATGATTCCCAATGTTGTAAAAATCTTATATTGCTGTTATTCTATACTTGATATTTTTCATAACTATAATATATTAAACAAATTTCCATGTCAGCTAGTATTCCTAACCTCCCCCTCATTAACTTATACAAGATGCATTTTAATGTACAAATAAAAATAACACTACACAAATGGGACAAAGTTATCAAAACTTCTTAGACATAGTCAAACACGTTGACAGAACAAGTCACTGGGCCTGGGGGATCAGGTGTATCAGCAGACATCAAGGTCAGTTCACAGGACGGTTCTAAAACAGTGTTCTGTATCCTGCGTGGCTGAGTAGCAACTGCAGTCTGAAAAGCTCATGCGTGTCCATCTCATGATGCAACCCTTGGTCCCTCCCTGTTTGGAGGAGGAAGAGTGATGAAAATGGAAATATCCATGGAAGCAATTAGCCCACACAGACATTATTTTACACAATCCTAAAACTAGAGAGCGAGATGGTGCCCAGCTACCACTACCGACTGCTATGCGAAGAATCACATTAGAAAATCGTGGATAAGTTTGAAGAAGATGTGGAGCAAAACTGAGAGATCAGCCTTACTGGTCGCAAAGAGACTAGTGAGATCTGCAGGAGTATGACCCTTGGGTAGGCTTCAGGTCTGGAATGAGACTCACCCCTCCTACCCCCGTTTGAATAATCAATATTTTGAGATCAAAAGAGCACTATTTACTCAAGGAAAAAATTAAGTTCAGGGGATTAGGAAAGAAAGAGGAATGGAAACAGGGAAGCAGAAGTATAAACAATGGTACATTGAGTGATTTGCAGTGGGTGAGTTGAATCAAAATGTATATAAATTTTTTGCATGTAAATCTGGTAATCTGCTCTGGGACCTTCATCTAATTCACAATAAAAAGTAAAAAACAAAAATCATGCTACTCTGGGACAGGGAAATATTAAATTCATCCACTCAGGATAGTTTTTTGATAGTTGAATTTTTTTCTTACTTTTACTTTAACGTTAGTTTTTTTTTAATATGTAATGCAATGACCAGGTTTAAATAACAATGTAATATGAAAATCTGTCTCTTAAGATCATGTCCCCACCTTAGCCTAATCTTCTTTTAGCTACCTATGTGCTATACGCAAACCAAACAAACTCACTGTCATCAATTCTAACTCATAGAGACCAGATAAGACAGGAAAGAACTGCTTCTTTGGGCTAAGAAAGTCTTCTCTTTGCCTCCTAGGGGGCCTGGTAGGATTGAACCTAGTGTGTAGCAGCCCAACTCCAGACCCACCATGCTGTTGGGGCACCTTCTTATGCCCTGTACATGCACACATCCATCCACATATGGAAGTTTCAGCCACACACCTATTACAAGATACCAATATTAAGTTCCTTAAGTCAAGGTCGTCTATTCTACATATAGTTCTGTTAATTTTTTCACTTAATATCTTGGAGATCTTTCTATGGTGGAAACAAATTGAAGGATTTTTTTTGGCGTGGCTACTTTGAGTTTTATTAAGAGGATGTGTGGAAATTAGTCAGTGTCCTAGCTTCCATCATTTTGCAAAATAAAATAGACTATGAAAAGTCACGTTAAACATAGATACTTTGCTGTGTGTTGGTATTACTGATTCAAAGATAAAAGAATTTAGAATATAATAAACGCTGACAAATTGCCTTCTATGGCAGGTGAAATAATGACCTCTACAGATATCCACACCTTAGTCCCTAGAAGCTATGAATATGCTGCCTTACATGGCAAAACAAGAGAAAAAGCTTTCCAGTTTAGTTAAAATTCAGAACTTTGATATTGATAATTTTATTCTGGGTTATCCAATTGCTTTTCTGAGTCTAAGAAGGCGATAAAGAGCATAGGGTTGTGGCACTGACAAGCTGGTCTGCAGTTGGGAACCACCAGTCACTTCATGGGAGGAAGACCAGTCTTTCTACTTCCGTAGAGCGAAAGGCTCAGAAACCCACAGAGGCCGTTCTACACGCTCCTGTAGGGTTGCCATGGGTTGACTTGATGACAGCGACTTTGGTTGAGTTCGGCAAAGTGGGTGAGAAAAGTAGAAACGTAGGTTGGAGAGATGCAACATGAAGATTGTATTGACTCTTGTGGTTTCTAGATGCAAAGAGGAGCCCAGGAGTGAAGTCATGTGTGTTGCCTTGAGAAGTTGGCAAAGGCCCTAAACAGAGAGCCACAAAAAGAGCAAGAATTCAAATGAGCAGTGACACCGGGACTTGGTGGTTCTACCACCACCCCTGCATGGGTCCTCCCCTTGAATAAGGAACCCAGCCCTGCCAACATCTGTGCTTTGGCCCAGCAAGACCTACAAGATTTGGAGAATTTTGTACTCTCATCAGCAATTAATAAAACCGTTGAAGGCATCTTCACCAACAGAACATGTTCTCCAAATTTGACATTCTTTGTTAATTTGATAAACAGGAAAGAGTATTTCAGTCTGGCAGTTTTAATTTGCCTTTCTCTTATTATAAACGTGGTTGAACACATTTACCTTTGTGTTTATCTACATAATTAAATGTCTGCATTTGTTGCCCACATTTCTGTTGGACTATGAGTCTGTTTCTGATGAAGCTCTAAGGATGAACATTTTATACGGAGGGGGATTACAGCTACCCTTTCCTTATTTTACTCACTTTCAACGAAATTACGGGGAACCCTGAGGTATTTTGTTTGTTTTGTTTGATCATTTCCTCTGGTTCTTTGAATTTGTCATTCATATATGATAGCCTTCTGAATAACACGAGCTCAAAAATCACTAAGGGAAACAGTTTTGAAGGCGAAATTAAACATATATATATATATATAGAGAGAGAGAAAAAAGAGTCATTGCACAAACACTCTTGATTTCTTTACCTTCAACTTTGGATTAGTTTCTAATTTTATTATTATTATTTTTTACATTAACTTCGCGGGTCGCTCCTAACTCTGGAGCTGCTATCACCGAGAGAGAGAGAAAAGTCCGTGTTCCTGATACTATCATAATTGAAGCAAATGCCGCATTTCAGAGCAGATTCCTCTATTAAAGCCGCTGTTCTCAGACTTAAAATTGAGAACCCAAAGTTGTTGTTTTCTCTCAGGAGAGGCATGGGCAGTATTATTCATAGTGAAACGCTGACAATCCCGTCTTCTCTTCAGAGACAGCAGCTAGTTCCCTTTATAATTATTCATGTTACATCATCACTTTGTCCTGCTCTATGCACACAGCACGCAAGCATTTCCTGGGAGACAGATTTGTGGTTGGAGCCAAAGAGTTGTTCCCTTTTAATTCAAACCAGGTTTGCTGATAGCGCTGAAGGGGGTGGTGTAGGAGGTGGGGGGAAGAAAAACTGTTCTAATTAGTTTCATGAGGAGAAACAATAAACACTTCAATGATGAGGAGGCGATCATCATCCAGCCTGAAACAGAAGATCAGGGTTGAAGCCAGGCATTTCTGACAGGAATATCAGTGTGAGGTTCATTAACTGCCCTCAGTGCTTTCAGAATACTTTCAATGTGGCAATTTACATTAAAATGGATTTTGTGACACCATCTTCTCATTACTGTCAGTTTACATTTGGGTTCATAAACTATAATTGTAAATAAAATATGCTTTTCATTACAATGTCTATTTAGTGGAATATGGTAGGAAATTAGAGTCATAATCATAATCTAAATTATTAATTCAGTGATATTTTTCAGGTGCCATCTGTAGATATGTCACTGTGCATCATGAATGTGCAAGGAATGGTTGAGTGAGAGCTCAGCCTCCTGTTTCTACTTCTCCCCATTTTATTTGGGGTCTGCTTCTCCGTCTTGTCACAAGGGTACATGGGTAAAGAGAGTTTCCCAGTCAGTCTACTATTACTGATGGTATTTTCAACCCGTGTCTCCTATGGGGCCACAGTGAGCCACCTGTAAATAGCAAGTCTTTCCCTGCCCATGTTCCAAGCATGCTGAGAAATAAGAGTAGACAGATCGGGAGATAAAAATACCAGTTTTAGTATGCACAGAGATTAAGTTGGAAGCAATAACTTAGTCTGTAGGCTGTCTTCTGTTCAGTTACGATCTTTCTAATATTACGTGTTAAATAAAATAGCCTGTGAGGAGTCAAAACAAACTGATGATAATACAACACATATCACTGAGTGCCTACTATGTGTCAAGTACCATTCAGTGACCAAAACAAAGAGCCTTACCCGCGTCCTCTAGAGTAGGAGGACTGATTATCCACAGTCTGCGCACATCCAAGCATGGAGTAACTTGCAGTCCAGAGCTTTGGTGTGGAAGAGCAGTCACACAGTCATGGAGCGGGACCATTGCCTTCTAAATGTCAGATCAAATTCCTCCATGGGGCATTCCCTTTCATGACAGAAAGATATAGAAAGGCAGTAATGTTCTACTGGGTTCATCTTACGAACTTAACGCTCTGAAGAGCGAGACCTAATAGAAACAGAAAATCCAGCATTATGAGCACTGAGTTTCATGAAAATAGCAGTAAGTTCTGTTATTTCTTCATTACTCTGTTTTAGAGAACTCTGTGAAGCAACTCTAAAGTTTGTTTGCTCCTTCCCAGCAGATATGCACTATGTTTCAGAACCTGCCATTTATTCCATACACATTTGTTATTTAATTATTTCATATTGATGTCTCCACAAAAAAATGTTTTAAGTTCCTTTTGGTGGGGTTGAATTGTGTGATATTTCTCCTTTAGGCCCTTAAATTTAGCACAGTGATACTTAGTAGGCATTTATTGACATTTATCAATTGATATGAGCTCTAAGGGAAAAAGAGAATGTTCAAAAGAGAAGAGTATATAAAACAGTAGTTGTCACCATTATAATTTAAAGAACTCTATGTCGATCATTGTGATCAGTTCCGCTTTCTCCCCACAACTTCCCCATCCTCTTTTAGTATCTCTCATGATTGGTTCTGAGGGATTTATCAGTCCTTGATTCCCTGTGTTGCAAGCTCTTATCTGTACCATTTACATGCTCTGGCCTAGCCAGATTTGTAAGGTAGAATTGGAGTCATGATAGCGAGTGGGGGAGGAAGCATTAAAGAACTAGAGGAAAGCTACGTGTTTCCTTCGTGCTATACTGCATCCTGAATGACTCGTTTCTTCCTTGCGACCCTTCTGTAAGGGGATTTCCAAATGTCTACAGGTGAGTTTTGGGTCTCCACTCCACCTACCCCCTCATTCACATCAATATGATTTTTTGTTCTGGGTCTTTGATGCCTGATACCTGATCCCATGGACACCTCATGATCACACAGGCTGGTGTGCTTCTTCCATGTGGGCTTTGTTGCTTCTCAGCTAGAAGGCTACTTGTTTATCATCAAACCTTTAAGACCCCAGATGCTACATCTTTTGATAGCTGGGTACCATCAGCTTTCTTCACCACATTTGCTTATTCACCCATTTTGTCTTCAGCAATTGTGTCAGTGAAGGTGAGCATCACAGAATGCCAGGTTATTACAACAAAGTGTTCTTGCATTGAGGGAGGTCCAATGACCATCTGCTACTCTAATAATTAACATCATTTTATGTACATAGATCTATTTCCTTATCATTATATATAAATTTATTTGTGTTAGTCTGGGTACTTTAGAAAAACAAATCCACAGAAACTCATGTATAAGAGAGAATTTTATATAAAGGTTAAGTGCACATCAAGAAAACAGCCCAACCCAGTGCTGCTCAAGCCCACCAGTCCAACATTAACCCATATGTCCAACACCCATCCACGAAGTCCTCCTCCAGCTCACAAAACACACACTATGATGCCAACTGTAGGAGGAAAGCCAAATCAGTGGACGTGTAAGCATCTTAGCGCTGGCAGGGGTCTCCACACGGCTGCTCCAGCACCCAGGGCTGCATCTGGGTAGTCTTTGTGGTTTCTCCTCAGGAATTTCTTGCAGGAATTGAGCCTTGCCAGCTGAAGCAGGGAACTGGCTAAGGCAGCTGTACCCTGGTCCAACCATCACAAAGCAAGAGAGCTGAAAACTCGAAAGGCAAGGCTCACTGAGCCATTTATCTCTCTTCTTTTCAATTAATCCCACATGTGTTTATTGGCCAAGTTGGCACAATAAGCTAACTCAATATATACATATGTAAATGCCGGTATTTAAACCTCTATAAATGTGCTTTGCCTCCTAGTTCTTTCCTCTATTTCCTTCGTCTTATCCGACTATCATGTTTGGCCTTTATTCGGGTTTCAGTAATTCTTCAGTTACATTGCCCTTGATCAACCTCCACCAGGCATCCTACAGCCTCCGCATCATTGATTCCAGATCACTTGTTTTTCTCTTGTCAATGTTTTTGTTGTCACCCCCTTCCTTTCTCCTGTCTCCCCATCTCCCGTGTCTCCCAGGAACATCTTCGGTTTCTTCTCTGGATTGTTTTTCTCATCTGTCTTATCTAGATAGACGTGGAAAAACAATAATAAGCTCAAAAATAAAACAAAGCAAAACAAAACAAAAAAAGAAAACAAAAACAAGTAAGAAATGCCCGTAAATAGTTCCAAGTCTGTTTGTTGACCTTTAGGAGTATTTTCTGGTAGAGTCTGATGGGGTGCCACGCCCTGTCCCCAAAGTCTACTTTTTGTATTCCTCGGGGACTTCATTGCTTTGCTTCCCTTGCAGCTCTTCGCACGCCCTTTGTGCTTTGCCCCCATGTGGTAGGGTCAGATCAGACACAATTCCACTCTGTCACCAGTCCTGTCCCCAGAAAAGTGGGTGAAGGGAGATAGCCATTGGCATAAAACATAAAAATGACAATAATTTATAAATTATCAAGGATCCACGAGGAAAGGAGGCTAGGGTATGGGGGAAATGTGCTAATACCAAGAGCTCAAGTAGAAAGAAAATGCTTTGAAAATGATGATGGCAACATATGTACAACTGTGCTTGACACAATGGATGTATGTATGTATTGTGATAAAAGCTGTAAGAGCTCTCAATAAAATGATGAAAAACAAAACCAAAAACTAAAGGTAATTTATGTCATTAAATTTCTTTTTTCCCCCTCTTTCCTCTAGAAACTTTCTCTTTTTGCAGTTCACTGAAATTTCAATCGCAAATTTTGAACATGGATAAATTTTTGCAAAGAAATGAAATGTAACAATTGTTCATAATTTCTGAGTGAATTTTTTTCTGAAAATGGAATAATTTACTTTAATCAGCATATTATGACATGTACTTCTAAAAGTTAAAGACTCAACTAGCAAAATATATTCTTAATGTTTTTTCTCTGATCAACATATAACCCCCTCCCAGGGGGATGAACAACAGACAAGTGGTTCAAGGGTGACAGAAGACGATGTAAGATATGAAAATAATGATATATAACTTATCAAAGGTTCATGAGGGAGTGTAGGTGGGTAGAGAGGGAAATAATTAGGAGGAGATACCAAGGACTCAAGTAGAAAGCAAATGTTTTGAAAATGATAATGGCCACAAATGTTCAAATGTGCTTGACACAATGGTTGTATGTATGGATTGTGATAGGAGTTGTAAGAGCCCCCAATAAAAGTATTTAATAAAATTATAATTATTGCTTTAGAAATATTTAATGTCATACTTCCTTTAAACTAATTGTCTGGCTTTTTAATTCTTGTTGGACCTTTTTCCAAATATAAGGTGGAAGGACTACACAAAGTCACTCAACCTACAAGAATCTGTTGATTATCAATTATTTCAAGAGGCAGCATATGGTTAAGAACAATGGTATTGGAGGAAGAAGGAGAGCTTGCACTGAAGACATTAGTAAAAAAGAAAGCTCCAGAAATTGACAGAATACCTAGTGAAATGTTTTAACAAAATTATGGAGTCCTGGAAGCACTCCATAGTGTATGCCAATAAATTTGGAAGCCAACCAACCTGGCTAACTGACTAACAGATCCATATTTGTGCCATGACCTAAAATAATGTGAAAAATATAGAACAATATCATTAATATCACATGAAAGTAAAATTTTGCTGAGGATAATTGAAAAACATTCGAAGCAATGTTACATGGACAGACAGCTGCCAGAAATTCACGCTGGATTCAGAAGCAATCATTGCTGAGATAATGTGCCTGATAAGCAGAGGATACCAGAAATGGGTTTACTTGCTTTTTATTGACTCTGAAAAGGCACTCAACTGTGTGTATCATAGAAAACTATGGAGGACATTGCAAAGATTGGGAATTCCAGAACACTTAACGGTGCTCAAGCACAACCTGTACATAAACCAAGAGGCAAACATTCAAAGTGAACAAAGGAATATTGTATGGTTTAAAATAAAGAAATATTCAAGTCAGGGATGTATCATTTTACTATGCTTATTCAATCTGTCTGCTGACAAAATATCACTAGAAGCTGAACTATATGAAGAAGAGGAGCATGGCATTATGACTGAAGGAAGGCTCATCAATAACCTGCAATACGCAGATGGCACAGCCTTGCTTTCTCATAGCGAGGACTTGAAGCACTGCTAACTAGAAGCTCGCATACTGGGGACACATACTCAGGAGAGACCAAACTCTGGACAAGAACATCGTACTTGGTGCAGTGGATGTTCAGCATAAAAGAGGAAGACCCTCAAGGAGATGAGTTGATGTGGTGGTTGCAACAATGGGCTCACGCATAATTGTGAGGACAGCACAGGGCCAGGCCGTGTTGTACACGAGGTGGCTGTGAGTTGGAGTCTGATAACATCTAATAGCAAAAACATTCCTGTTTCGTGTTTTCTTCGGGGGACCAAAAAAGAGCTACTTTCCTGAAAATTTTATGGATGAGCAAATATTATTAATTTGCTTATTCTTTAAGAAGATAAATATGGAGGAATGTTGTCTATCAAATATCAATTCTTACATATGGCAGTGATATTAATTATTGTGGCATTGGTGCAGAAATAGACAAATAGATCAGTCCAGCAGTGGAGAAGCCTCAAAGAACTCAATTTATTTAGAGGAGCTGATGAGTTGGAATCAACCAGATGACAGCGAGCTATTGAAGAAGAGCTGGTGTTTCCAATCAATGGAAAACAGAAGCCTCTTAAGTAACTGGTATTTAGGTAAGTAGTTTTCTATCTCAACTAAAACCAAACCAAAGCAAACCCACTGCTCTTGAGTCAGTTCTGACACATAGCAATCCTACTTAGGATTTCTGAGATTGTAAATATATATATATATGAAAGAGCTTTATATCAAAGAGTAATTGTATATCAAGAAAACATCCTAGCCCAGTCCAAATCAAGTCTGCATGCCTGATATTAGCTTATAAGTACAATACTAGTCCATACATCTCTCTTCAGACTCATGCAGCCACATGCAATGATGCAAAATGCAGGAGGATCATAGGCAAGTGGGCGAAAAGTCTTGTGGATCCAATGGCAGTGGAAGCATCTCAGCCCTGGTGCAGGTCTCTGCTGATGATGTGCTCAGGTCCCACTGTAGCTCCACACGGCTTGTCAACAGGGAGATTGTAAATGTTTACAAGAACAGATAGACTCATCTGTTGCACAAAAAGTGACTGATGAGCTTGTACAAAGGACCGTGTAGCTAATAGTTTAATGCTGACAGTGCCACCCGGGCTCCTTATCCACCTTAAAGTGGGAATAAGAATAATATGCACAACACATCCAATTATTGGGAGGTTAGTTTTTGTTTACAATTTTTAAAAAGTTGCAAGGGAGACACAATTATTTTATTAACAATCTATACTTCTTATATTAAGAAGGCCCTGTTCATGTTTGTTGTCATTTCCCAATATGTATGCTAACATTTTCTTATTGCTGGGTACACAAATGCAATAACATTTTCCTATTACAGGGTAGCCTTTTGTCATACCAACTGTGCTAACAAGTCTTCTGTATTTGCCACTTAAATTCTATCTTGTTTATAGTCATTTTGTCACACAGAGCTTAAAGATTTATCTAGTTAAACTTCCTTTAGACTTTTGGATTTTGTGTTCCATTAGAAACAAATTGTTCCCTCTTTGATGTGTGTGTTACTATGGTGTGGGAAGCCATGCCACTGGCATTTCAACTGCCCGCAGGTCACCCAAGGGAGCTCGTTTCAGCACAGCTTCCAGACTAAGAACAGAAAATGAAGAAACACTCAGCTCCTCATTTCAGAGGAAGTGACAGCTGCAATCTTCTAAATAGCTCGGAAGCATAGTCAGATACTGAAAGCCTAAACAAAAGATACAGAACATCGTCAGGGACACTGCTGGAGAGTGGACTCCTCGAGGTCAAGGGCACTCAAACTGTGACTGAAGAGGAAGTGATTTCTTCAGGGTGAGTCAGCCACGATGAAGGGACTTGGGTAAAACCTATGGGAATGGAGTCCTCAGGGTCTTCATTTGCTGATGGGCACAGCTCAAGGTAGCAGCTCCAAAACTCTTCTAGTGGTCAGAAATTTGAATGCATGTGTGGGTCCAGGAAAACTGGAAGTGGTCAAAAGTGAAATGGAACACTAGGCATTACTGAGCTGAAATGAACTAGTATTGGTCATTTTGAATCATAAATCATGATTGACCTTTGCAGAAATAGCACAATCAAGGGGAATGGTGCAGCATCACTGTCAGAAAGACCTTGCTGAATTCATCATGAAGTATAATGCTGTTTGTGACTGGATTAGATCTATCTGCCTTCAAGGAATTCCACTCAACAGAATTATTATTCAAATTTATGCACTAAACACAAAACCTACTGGTGAAGAAATTTAAGAGTTATGCCAATGACTTTAGTTAAAAATTGATCAAACATGCAATCAAGATGCATTGACAGTTATTGATGATTAGAAGGCAAACGTTTAAACAGAAGGAAGGAAAAGTAGTTGGAAAATATGGGCTCGGTGATAGAAATGAAACTGGAGATTGGATGAGAGAATTTTGCAAAACCAATGACTTCTTCAAAGCAAATGCCCCTTTTCATGCACACAAAATTATACTATGCACATTGACGTCCTCATTTGGAATACATAGGAAACAAGTCGACTACATCTGTGGGAAGGCATGATGGAGAAACTCAATATCATTCGCTAAAACCAGACCAGGAGCAAAATTATGGAGCAGACCATCAATTGCTCATGTGTAATTTCAGGATAAAGCTGAAGACCGTTTAAACAAGTTCAGAAAAGCCAAAATACAACCTGGAGTCTATCCCACAGGATTTTGGAGAACATCTCAAGACCAGGTTTGACACACTGCACTAATGACAGCGACTTGATGATCTGTGGTAGGACATCAAGACCATCAATCAAGAAGGAAGTAAAAGGTCATCAAAATGACCGGAAAGAAAGTATCAAAGTAGATGTCAGAAGAGACTCTGAAACTTGAACTTAATTGTAGTGTGACTAAAGCAAATGGAATTAAGGATGAAGTTAAGGAGATGGAGAGAAAATCTCAAATGGAAGTTCAAGAAGACAAAGCCACACATAGTGAAATGAGCAAGGGCTTGCAATTAGAAAACAAAAGGGAAGAACACACTCAGCATATCCGAAATGGAAATAACTCAGGAAGAAATTCAAGCCTCAGCTTGTAATCTTGAAAGTATCAGTAAGCAAAACATTGAATGATGCAGGAAGCATCAAGATAAGATGGAAAGACTACACAGATTCACTGCACCAAAAAGAACTAGTTGACAGTCCACTATTTCAGGAAGCAGCATATGAGCAACAACCAATGGTGCTGAAGAAAGAAGTTCAAACTGCACTGGACACATTAGCCAAAAACAAGGCTTTGGAGATGACGGAATGGATACCCATTGAAATGTTTCAGAAAGCTGAAGAAGCACTGAAAGCACCCACTCATCTGTGCCAGGAAATTTGGAAGACAGCGAGTTGGTCAATTGACTGCAAGAAATCCATTTTAAGTGCCTATTCTAAAGAAAGGTGATCCCACAGAACGCTCAAACACAAGTTAAGTTTCACACACAAGTAATGATAGAATGAAATCACACACGAGTGAAATTTTGCTTCAGCTGATCCAATAATGGTTGTAGCAGTACCTTGAAAGGGAACTTCCAGAAGTTCAGGCAGATTCAGAAGAGGACATGGACCAAGAGATATCGTTGCAGATGTCAGATGGGTCTTGCCTCAAAGCAGAGAATACATGAAAGAGGTTTCCTTGTATTTTATTGACTATTCCAACACATTTGACTGTGTGGACGCTAATAAACTGAGTATAATCAGAAGAATGGGAATTCCAGAACACGCCATTGTGCTCATGAAGAACTTGTACAAGCATCAAGAGGCAGTTAAGAGACAGAACAAGAAATACTGCATAGTTTAAAATCAGGATAGGTTTGTGTCAGGGTTAGATCCTCTCACTACACTTGTTCAATCTGTATACTGAGTAAAAAATCAGAGAAGCTGAGTTACATGGAAAATCAATGTGGCATGAGAATTGGAGGAAAGCTTATTAACAACCTGTGATAGGCAGAGGACACAACCTCGCTTGCTGCAAGTGAGGAGGAGGGGAAGCACTTGCTGATGAAGAGCAAGGAGTGCAGCCTGTAGTACGCATTACAGTGCTATGGAATGAGGATCCTCGCCCTCACAACTGGACCAATAGGTAGCATCACGATAAATGGAGAAAAGTGTGACGTGGTCAAGGATTTAGTCTTGCTTCATCTAAGACCAGTGCTCCTGGAGTAACAGCGCAGAGGTCAAAAGACGAGCTGCATTGGGTCAATCTGCTGCACAAGGCCTCTGTAGAGTGTTGAAGAGTATGGATGTTTCTTTGAGGACTATGGTGCTCCTGACTCAAGCCACAGTATTTTCAATTGCCTTGTACGCATGTGAAAGTTAAACATTGAATAAGGCAGACCATAGAGAATCAATGCATTTGAATTGTGGTGCTGGAGACTATTGAAAATACTATGAGCTGCTAATAGGACAAACAGATCTGTAATGGAAGAAGTACAGCCAGGAGGCTTCCAAGAGCTAAAGATGACAAGACAGTTTACGTACTGTGGCAGTGAGTGAAGGGATGGTCTAACGGGTCAATCAGGACATGGGCAATGTTGCCTCTGTATGGGCATGGCCTTCTCCTGAGGATACTGGGAACTCCTGTCTTCCTCCCTGGAGGTGGGACACACACTCTCTATGGTTCACATTCCTGTTGACAGGAAAGATGGAGCCATGCTGAGAGCAGCCAGAGTCCTGGAAAGGCTTCCACCACCACTGGACCTTCCTGCATTCAGCCCCTGACCTTCCTGCATTCAGCATTATTGCATGTGCTTCATAAGTCTGAAGAGGAATTCATGGGTTAATATCTGACTTATGGGTTAATATAGAACTCATGGACTTGATTGATCTGGACTAGGTTGAGTTGTTTATTGATGCATGATTAGTTCTTGATATAAAGTTCTCTCCTACACATACATGAGTGTCTCTGGATTTGTTTCTATAATCAATCCACAGTAACATACATACTTTGGACTTGTTGTCAGGAAAGATCAGTTCCTGGAGAAGGACATCATGTTTGGTAAAGTGGAAAGGCAGCAAAAAAAATATTAAGGCCCCCAATGAACTGGATTGACACAGTGGCTGCATGAATGGGCTCAGGCATAGGAACAATCGTGCAGATAGGACAGGACCATGCAGTGCTATGTTCTGTTGTGCATATGGTTGGTAAGGATCAGAGAAGACTTGATGGAACCTAACAATAACAACAATTTATAAGTATTACATTTCTATTTTTTCAGATCTATGTGGATGCATTTTTTACCTTGAAGTAATTGCTCCATCTGAAATTTATTTAAGGATAGAAGAAATATACCTTTATGTTCTTTCCAGAATATTCCATCATTCTCATATGTTCTTTTTTTTCCAAATAGGAATTGGTTTCTAATTCAATATAGTTTTACTCCATATACTCTACACACTTAAAAAATAGAAATTTCTATTGGCCTCTTGTTAAAATCAAGGAAAAAAATCTAGAGAGATGTACATTTAATGTGCACACCTTTTACGAATTTTGAAAAATGTTATCTATTCTTAATTTTGACATCAATTTGAGGGTCACTATGAGTTGGCATGGACTATGTAGACGTGAGCTGGGTTTGGAGTTGGTGGGTTTGGTATTAAATTGCTAAGTCTAAGGTTGATGGTTCCAGTAGAGCAGCTGCTCCATGGAGGAAAGGTGAAGTTATCGGCTCCCATGAAGATTTACAATGTTTCAGGTGCCCCATACATTGCAATGAGACAGGATCTACTCAATGGCAGTGGGTTTGATCTTTTGGTCTGGGGATTGGTTCAATCATTTTCAAGTAGAAGAAAATTTATATAACATTGCAGAGCAGAGTTGGAGTTGTCTATAAGGAGGTGTGAATAGCGAACCACAGGGTTGGTGATTTAAACCCACCAGACACTCGGTGGGAGGAAGATGAGACAATCTGTTCCTGTAAAAGTTTATAGTCTCCAAAATCCTACATAAGGTCACCATGAGTCTGCATTGACTTGATGGCAATGTTTGGTTTGGGTTTTGTTTTTTAAATGGAGTTGTCTGTTGGTCAGACTGGCATTGCTGGGACTGTCTATATACAATTGTCTTGATGACTAAAAACTGCTTTACAAGAAGACTATCTGCTTTTAGCAGGGAGAACAGTCATCCTTTAGGTTTTCCAAGTTCATAATAAATGGCATTTATAGACTCCTTGTGACATAGGAAGGTTATAACAAGGCATGTGCAATAGGAACTTCCGGCCAATTTTATTGACCTAAGGTGCTTTTTATTGACCTGTCTTTGGGGGAAAAGACCAAGAAGATGTGAATCGGGGAAAGATGAAATGGATTTGAGTCATATGCCTTTATATTTGAGTCAGCCTTTAATTTCTTTCCATTTTTTAGTTTTATCTAACTCAAAAAGTCTTACTATAACTTGTAAATATTACTATCTTCATGCTATATTAGTGTTTATTGCTTAACTTGACTTTGTAATATGTTTTTCTAGTCATCAAAAATCTTGCAATATTTAAAAAAATGCATGTGTATCTCTCCTAGAAGGCAAAGGACTGTTATATGCAAGTTTCTTTCCCTTTAAATAAAAACTCTTCTATAAAATGTTCTACTTCTATATTTCCTGGTTCCAGATCCTTCAAGATATTTCAGTTCTTTCAACATGAATACTTTTTTTTTCTGGAGTTCACAATGACGTGTTTGCTTCTTGGTGGCAGACTTGTGTCACTGAGGTCACCGGATCCAACGGGAGTGCTTGTGAGAGGCCATATGGAGCTCTCAGGGCCTGTCCTCTCTATGTGACCATTCAGAAAATATCTGGCACACCTTCTGTTCTACTTATGCTTTCTCCACTCACTGTGATTGACTGTCAGTGGAGCCCTCTGCTAAAAATGTCCACTTATATATTTCCACTTCAAAAATTTGTGGGAAAGTTCTATTTTATTTTAATTATATTTTCGAAGAACTTTCTGAAGCCCCTTCATATATTCATGAGTTTTCATCTCACTCTAACGACTTGGTGCTGAGATGTCCATTCCGAGGGAGCAGGGACTTTTTTCTGCCTTGGTCTCGACGAGATTCCCATCGGTTACCACAGTAAAGGCCCGCAGCACGTACCTGCTACCAGAGTGAATGCGGGGCTGCACTGCTCTTGGTTTCCTTCCTTGTTCTTTTTCAGATTGCTCTTGCTTTACGTTGCTCCAAGGTTTGGCTTTTAGTCTGCTTTCCTCTCTGTACCCTCTCCTCAGTAGGTAGGATTCATACCCATTGGGTTAATGGGCACACACTTATAACTCACTCTCAACATCGACTGCCTCTCCGGATGACTTCCTTAAATGTTGGAGCAGTGTTTCTCCAGGTGTGGTTGACAAGCCACTGGAACCCAAATCACCTCAGGTGTTTGGTCTCAATATGGTCTCCTCCTTTGCCTTACCCAACAAAGATCTCTAGGATTGAAGCTGGGAATCAGTCTGCCTAACAAATGTCACAACTAATTATTTCCTGTCTGCATTTTAGGCTGGAGGGTGACTACATGTCGATCCCCTAGTATCAAGAAGAGCCAATTGACTGGAAACAACACATGTTCCAAGTTGGGAACGATTATTTTTAGGGAAAAGACCATGAAGGAGGATGGCCTAGGAGCCTTAAAGGATGTGTCGTATGCCCAAACCATGTCCCAGAGCCATTCACCTCCCTTACATTTGAGTGCTACCATTGAGTAGCCACCTCACAGATGAGCTATAGAAATCAGACGAACCCCTCAACACCCGCGGTAGAAGTGGCGACACCAGGAGGGAAGGGGGTGTAGAAAGGGAGAACTGATCTTGGAGATCTATGTGTAACCTCCTCTCTGGGAGATGGGCAATGGGAAGGTGGGTGAGGAGAGATGCCGGGCAGTGTAAGATAAGATATAATAATTATTTATAAACTATTAAGGGACCAGGTTGAAGGGGGGAGCGGGGAGGGAGGGGAGGGGAAAAAGGGAAACCGAGCTGATTCCAGGAACCCAAGTGGAAGGTGAATTTTGAGAATGACGAGTCCAACGAATGTATAAGGGTGTTTTGCTCAATTGATGTATGTATGGATTGTGATAAGAGTTGTATGAGCCCCAATAAAAAAATTTATTAATTAAAAAAAAGAATGCTGGATTAGTTGTGTTGAGGGAGTAGTCTAATGTTAAAAGAATAATGTTTTAAAAGTAGTGGAAATACTCTTACATTTGTATTGTTCAATTGCTATTAAAGTTATTCCAAACAAACAAACAAACAAAAAGAAAGAAATAATGATAATAATAGAAATAACGTCATCCAATTTTACAAAAAGGAGAGTAGAAAGGAAGAAGAGGAAGTGCGAAGAATAATCAAACTGATAAGGATGGAGAGCATCGACTGGATGCTGGGACCAGTTATAGATGAACGTTGCTAGGTGTGGTGCGGAGAAATCAATGCGTTGGAAATTCTGCGTGACTGCAAAGTTGCTTAATAGTCGCAGAGCGACATCTCCCTGGAAGTGCATGATTTTTAGTGTCACAAGTAAGCGTGGGCTTACTTACAATGTCCTATTTTTCACCATATCAAAGATTTGGCTTCTAGCGATGGCTGGCATCTGTCTCTCTACCAACCCTGCAGCATCTTCCTACATAATCAATACCTCTTTTCAAATTCACAATCTGGCAGGATGAGGTACCCAGGAAGAATTTAGTGAGAAAAATATGGTACTTCACTCCAGAGGAATAAGTAAGCACAAGCCAGCCCATGCTTACCTTGCTTATTGGGTAATTTTTCCACTACTGATTGTGGTTTCAGTGTGGCTGGAGAGACGGCACACATTTATTGATTAGAAACATATGGGTATCATTTTAGGACTAGTGAGACCCAAGAGTTAATTGTGTGTACACGTCAGTCATCATCAATCAGTCAATCAGGCAACTAATACCTTTAGGGGTCATGAGTCTAACAGGACTGGAGTTGACAGCTGAGCTGACAGTGCAAGGCCTGCTACCCAGATGGCAGGTTGTGTGAAGCAAGCCTTGACTTGCTTGGGCAAGGGCACGCAGAAAGCCTAGCTCCTGGGTCTTCCTGACTTAATAGCGACAGGAGTCCTCTGGCAGGCAGCAAAGACACCCTCTCAGGCACGGTGATTCCTGTCCATTTCACCCAGGATCAGATTGTAAATGGGAGCTTAGATACTGAAGCTGCAAGGAACCCCGGAGGCTCCCCTCATCCAACCCCACAGTTAACTAGTGCATATCTGGGCACTGCAGTTAGAAGCACATGGTGGCAGGGATCCACATTTTCTGACACAAGGCCTCATCCTTTCTCTTCTAAAACTAGAGCACATAGTTTTAAAGGTTAGCAGTTGAGCTCCAGGGATCCCCACGTCTGTCCTCTAATCGATGCGATGAGGTGGAGAACTCATACCTTTTTGATCTGCCAACTAAAATGAATGGAGCAATCAGGATTTAGCAGGCAAAGCAGTGGAGTGGATTTTAAAAAATATTTCTTCTCCCTGGAATTATGAATATATATGAGACTCATTTAAACACTACCCAGAGGGTTCTTTTAAACACAGATAGAGAGACGTAACTAAAAAAAAATCAAAGATGTTCTGACTTAAATAAATGATTCTTTACAACTAAGTGGGAAAGTTTTTAAAAGCACACAGGCCAGAGACTCCCCACGAGGACTGGAGCAGAATATCCAGGCCCGGGCACTCTGATGCTGTTACACAAATTGTGTCGATAATGTGGAAAACACTATTCTTGTGCAAACACCGGATAGAAAATAAGAATTGCAGCATCCATAGTGCAAATACCAACCCCCTCTTTTCTTCCAGATGTTACAAACACTGTCACCATCGTATTGCATAAATAGACTACATTCTGTCCAGATGTTGGTACACGAAACAGCTAGCTTTCAATGGTAAGTTTTGATGGGAAATGGGGAGGGCAGAGAAAACGAAAATGCCAAGGAAAATTATGAAACCGCACTTAAGCCCCCCCAAATGTCCAGCTCTTGATCACCCATTAAATCCTTGACCAGACCTGTTTCATAAGAGTCAATCCCTTTGGTTGGTGTGAGTCTTGTAACATTGGTCTCCATTTGGCACAGATGGGCGTGAATGGTAGGGTTCAGAAACGCAGCAGGAGGAAGGAAGAAAAAGAAAAGAGTCCAGAAAATTCCCCAAATGAGCAATGAGATCTTGAAGATGTGACTGGACTAGAAGGTGGAAGAGGAGCCCAGGTGGTGCTGTGGGTAATGGGTGGGGCTTCTAACAGCCCCGTCGACAGCCAGAATTCACAGGACACTCCCTGCAAGGAAAAGCCGGGCTTTCTGCTCCCATTCGGATGGACAGCCTTGGAGACCACAGGTGCAAGCCTACTCTGTGCTGAAGGTTTGTTTGGAGTCAAAATGGACTGACTGGCAGTCACTCAACAGTGAGTTGAGTTTTTGGAGGAAAGAGAAATTGACAGTCACAGAATTGAAATAGCAGCTGACAAAGTGAATGGTACATACCCACAGTTTCAATAAGGGTAATAGTCAAAGCTTTCTTTTCTATGGAGCTTTAGGAAGAGGTGGCTCAGCACTTTAAGTACTCTGTTTCTGACCCAGAGGTTGGCAGTTCAAACCCTTAATCCTCTCAGCTGCCAGTCAAGAAAGGCCTGGTGAGCTACCACCGAAAACCTCAGCCATAGAAAATTCTATGGAGAACAGCTCTCCTTCGAAGCACAGGGGTCCCTGTGATTTGGAATCTCCCTGGCGGCAGCTGTCATTCGGTGTTCGTTTGCTCTTGCTCTGGTTTCAGCATAAACTAACTGCTGAGGTAGGGAGTGGGGCAGGAGGTGTTGGTGAGGAAGGGTACCAATTTAGAAAATTAGGTTGAAGTCTCCACCCTACATTTTCTCGATTTTGTCCTCTGCCTCTACGTTTTATTTGCAGAGATAAATGTCTCATTAGAAAAAGAGAACAGAAGGGGAGGGAATGCAATGGCTTCACAGCCCACTTGCTTTGGGACCCCGGTTTCGTTTCTGGCAGCTCTCTGCACCCTTTGTTCCAGCCTGGCTTTGTAGCTCCAGGAGAATCCAAGCTCCCATGACATTTGTGCCTGGGTGGAATGCCTTCCTATTGGACAGAGTGTAGCATGAGACAAGTGTTTTGTGCTTGGTTTCCCTTTAACAGCCTCCCCTTTCAATGACATCACTCACAGCCCTGAGATAGGACTGTACTTCCCCAGCGGCCTGAGAGTGAAGCAAAGGTTACCTTCTATTTCACAGCTGTGTTGCCATCAAAGAGCTCTATTTCACAGATGTGACAATGCAATGATGTTTTCTCCAAGTGTGGGAAAAGGCCAAAGAGACCTTTACAAACTGTATACCAAGGAAGTGGCCGCATTCAAATCACCTTGGTGACAGATAACCAGGTAGGCTGCCTCTGATATCATTCCCCTTCCGCCACCCCCATTCAGCAAAGAGTGTTTTGTGCTTAACATTATCTTTGTTTTGTTCTTTGGGAATCAAAACAAAATAAAGGAAAAAAGGCCCATAAGCACTGACTGAATGAGCAGACGTATATCCCCACTCCTCATTGGCAGATGGCTCTTTTTTCCACGAGGAGTTGGGTTCCACGGCCACTTAGAAAAGGTTGTTTGACAGACTTTTCAATTTGTTGTACTGTAAGTTTTGTGGAGATTTCAGTGAAAGTTCACAGATCACATTGATTTTGAATTCAGCATGTCACTCGGGGTTTGTTTTGCAACATTGATTGTAATTCCCACAATGTACCAGCACCCTTGCCACTCTCTCCTTTCACTTCCCATTTCCATTTCTCCTTCGTTCCCATCCCTTCTTGCCTCCTGGGATTTCTCCCTGGACAACGTCTGCCCTCATGATCCCCTCTGCTTGAGATAGGGTTTTGATAGAGAAACATTGTGAGTGTTAAAATAATAGTAATACAAAACAAATAGCTGAAAGACATGCATAAATCCCATGAAACTATTCTTCATACTCTTATGATTCCATTAGTTTAACATAAGGTTAATTGCTAATTTGAGTAAATGGCCAGCATCAAGTTTTCATTTTCTGAGAGCAAGTCACTTTGTTCCTCAAACAATAGCAATCATTTCTAATGGGAAGTAGAGTCTGTATGAAATCCTGTTTAACTAGATGCAAGGTCTCGAGTGGGTCACAATGCATGGGCTGGGAAGGGTGGCAGCGGGCAGAATGAGCTGGCTTCCAATGCAGTTTCTCAGAGATGTCTTGACCCACTTCAGCCGATGTTTACTTCCTACCAAAGAACAGCGTGCCCCTTCAGCTGTCTCAAAATCCTCGTGCAAAGTGAATGAAGCAAATAAACAGACCCACCCCACACACACACAGAGACAAACAAAAGCACTGGTAGCACAGCGGGTACGCATTGGGCTGCTAATCTCAAAGTCAGCAGTTCAAAACCACTGTGAAAGAACGATGAGCCTTTCCACTCCCCTACAGGATAAAGAATGAATACAGGCCAAAGTTACAAAGAAAGATAAGAAGTAAGTCTTGATATTTTCTAAGTGATGTGTGTATATGTAACTATGTGTTCAAATCAAGAGCACTATTAAATGTTTAAAACAACAAAGAAATATCAACTGAGATGCTTCAACAAACAAGTGCAAGGCTAGATGCTCCTATTTATTTACATCAAGGACTTTAGGAAATAGTTACCTGTCCAACTGAAATGGACCCTTAGTTGTGCCCATTTCAAAGAATAAGTGATCAGCAGAATGTGAATATTCAAACAATAATATCAATAACCCATGTTATTAAATCATTTCATCCTACCATCCATCTGTCACCGTAAGTCAGAGCTAACCTGATAGTACAAAACCAGAATCGGTGTCCTGGTAGCAGAGTTGGTTATGCTTTGGCCTGCTAACTTCAAGGTCAGCAATTTAAACCTACCAAGGGTTGCAAGGGAGTAAGATGATGATTTCTGCTTCTGTAAAGATCGACAGCTTCAGAAACCCTAAGGGATAGTTCTATTCTGCCCTGCATGTTCCCAGAGACTTGGAATCCACTCAGTGTCAGTGAGTAATCATAATAGTGCGGGCGCACACACACACACACACACACACACACACACACACACACACACACACAAACCCTGCTTCTTCTAATTGTAGGACCTGGAGGAAAATACCACTTCATACTCCAACTCTGGTTTTGAACAACTATGAAGTGGAGTGATAATGATATTGTTTTGGCTCTTTTAAAGTGTTTTGAATAATCCCACAATAACCTTTCACAGTAAGTAGCTGCTCTGGTGATGTCTGCCGACAGCCTGAAAAATTCCTGAACATTAACAATTGGCACAAACCAGATTTGGCATGCAGAATTTAGTCCATTCTGACTCACGGCAACTCTATGTGTCCCGAGTAGCCCTGTGCCGCAGGAGTTTCAAAGCTGTGACCTTTTGGAAGCAAATCACCAGGTCCGTTTTTGGTAGGTGTTTCTGCTTGCTTCAACTGCCAATCTTGTTCAGTCAAGCACTCACCCATTGGTGTCACTCAGTCACCTCCGACCACATCCTTGAGTAGTCTCACCCTTCCTTACAGCAGTTTGAAGTTGCTCATCTAGTCTGTTGGCATCTCAGTCACCCTGGTGTCATTGTGGGTTACACACTGGGCTGCTTTTCGCAAAGTCAGTGGCTAAGACCACTAGCTGCTCGGGAGGGGCAAGAGGACACTTTCTACTTGCATAAAGAGTTAGAGTCTTAAAGCCTACTGGGTCGGTACTACTCCTTGCTGTAGGGTTGATATGAGTTGCATTGGCGACAACAATCAGTGAGTTGTGATGTGAAGACCAGAAAAAATGGTTATCTTCTGTGTGTAGTGATCATTGTAAGACAATTTAGAAAGCAGAGATGGATTAAAAAGTAAACTAAGATCTACACCAATCGCCTAATTCACTGTTTCATACTTTCTTCATTTTTTAAATGATGCAGACGAAATGGTTTTCCTTTCAGTTCAACAGCCTAATGCACTGTTATTACTAAGTGGGGCACACTATGAGAGGTGGGGAAAACCCAAAGGTCTGTGACTCAGATGTGCAAATAAAGTTGGTGGTATGCATGTCGTTAACATATCCACCATCCTAAACTAATGAGCATTTAGTACACAGTCTTCTTGAAATAAGACGATTCCAATGAAATCTACCTTGATGTGAAACTGAAACTTAACAAGTTTTCAAATGCCTAGGACACTAAGTTTTTAAGACTATAACTTTCATCACACACACACACACACACACACACACACACACACACACCTATCAGCGCCGGAATACTGATATTTCTCTTGACTTCCTCTTCCCATCCCAGTTTAGATCCTTTGTTTGATTCTGAGTTTCAAACAAAGGTTAGACACGTGCCCAGCCTCTCAGACAAATCAGCAACCCAAACATCCAGCCAGAACAGCATTAACCACTGTCATCAGGAGCTCAGGAACTGCCTGCAGAGTTATCATTTCAGATGTTGAGCTATCACTTTGCTGGGAAAATGCTAGTGTTGAAATATATTATTACTAGTCCATTTCCCACCTCAACCAGCAGAATATATATCCAATATTCCAGAGGAATTCTGGTGTGCAAATACAGGAGTCCTTTGCTACAGCCTTTAGACAGGGGACACTAAGCACTAATAGAGTCTGTCACCCTCACACGAGCCACTGAATCACATTTATATATAACTTGCATATTAAAAAGCAACAACTAATGCCAATGGTGCCGGTATAAAAATATCTTAATAGCTAGTAACTGACTAATGAATACTACTGTAATAACAGTTTCATTTGAGACATTCTGACAGCTGTTTGCTTTGATGAGCGTGGTTTCCCAGCAGTCCTGGTCCCATGCTGAGATCATCTCCAGCCTGCTGATTGATAGCAGCGGTGCAGAACTGTTTAATGTCGCCACCTCTCAGCTCAAGTAATAATAAACAGGAAGGTTATGGTTTGTTTTTCTGTATGAATTGTTCAGGCTCTGTATGGTAAGTACCAACTCAATAGGAGATAATAGCTGCCAATCCCCTGGGAGTTGTAACCATAGTGGAGTCCCTCTCTCTCTCTCTCTCTCTCTCTCTCTCTCTCTCTCTCTCTCTCTCTCTCCTTCTCCCTCTCCCCCCTCTTTTTTCCATTTTATAAAAAAAATTATAAGCTAAGGTGGTATATCAGTATGAATGGAGAAGTCTATGCTTTTCTGGTGGACTTATTTATGACTTTAACATACCTCTTGCTCATCCCTTTCTGCTTAACAAATGTAATTACACTGGTTAAGATGTAGCTTCCCTATTACTTCTGAACTTCCCAAGACAGTTGAAGGCAGACAGCTAAGGCATGAAATATATGGCTCTTACAACTCTCTTAATTATACCACGTGACTCTGTGTTTGATACGGAATAGCAGTGTCTGGGAAGTGAATTTAATCTCTGTAGATTTAGGTCGATTGCCAAAAAAAGATTCATTGATTTTTTTTCAGAAGCACAATCTTTTATTGTATAAATGTCAGAAGCTTCAAATTATTAGGAAATGTGTCAAGAAGCTCAAAGTATAATAACATTCTTTAGAGAGCTGGGTTCTGAAGATAGTGCAATGAAATGTTCAGAAAGAAAATATGTCTTATGTTCTTAGAGAAGAAAGCTCTGGGATTCGTTTTCACTTGTCATTTTGAGCAGGATCAAGCCTCCACTGGATACTTTGATAGGAGAGCCCAGGGTATGATAGTCAGCCATTCCTTGGTCACCCTGGAGACTTTACAAGCTTTCGATCGCAGGAGCTTCAGCAGTCTGGGGCAAGAACATACTGACGCAGGATTTGGGGCTTCACAGCTGAAAAATGGAAACCATTGGGATTTGTCCTAGAGAAAAGATCCCGAGAAGGAGGTCACACAGTCACCTGATTCAGGTAGAGCTTGCATGGGTCCTAAAATCAAAAGCCCCATTGTAGTATTGGGCAATGCATTACTTAGGAGGATTTTTTATTGAAAATACTTGAAACTCTACTCAGATGAGCTTAAATAACAAAGGGAGCAGAGTGGGGTCCCTATCTGCACAGTCCGCATGCTGAGTGGTCTTCAAACATGTGTAATTCAGAAGTCAATGGCATGTAAAGATCCCGAGTCTCCTTTCCCTACAGGCCTCTTATGTGTGCACAACTCTCTGTGTTAGATTCATCCTCAGGCCAACTCTTTGGGTCTCAGAGTAACATTATGACTGGTGGCCTTGAAGGGGTGTATAAGGGGTATAGACTACACTTGGTGACACTCTGTGGAGAAGCGACACCAAAAGTGATAGTCTAAAAGCTTCGGTGCAGTGTTTCCACAGGCATTTATTATCCTCATTAAAACGCTCCTGAAGTTAGTTACAACAGAAAAAGACTTCTTTCTGTGAGCATAGTGTACATATGTCAATAGACCCACAGAACTAAAAGTCTATGGCAGCTTATTGTTGAAACTTCTAATGTGTTTTTACCACGTGTCTGTCAGGTTGCGGTACAGTGGTGAATTGGACGGTACAGTGATGCTGAAAGCTATGCCAGAAATAGTTCAAAGGCCAGCAGGATGAAATATATATATTTCTGACCTCCTCTAACTTCACGAGGAACAAAGATGGCCATCCGCATTAACTGCCCATCAACTGTGAGGAGGAGGTCACACTTGCCTCCACCCCACAAATTTGTTATCAATTCAGATACCAATTGTCCTCTTGTAGCACTTTCTACTACGTAGCAAGGTTCAGTGTTTACCATGGCCACACGGAACTCAGAGAACATGGTCACAAGTAAGGGACTTATTAGGGAAGTCAACAGGTTAAAGTTTAGGACCATAAATACTCAGGGTACAGTTCTTCTGAAAAGCAGATACATCCTCTTTTCAGCCATACTTACAAGCAGTCCTCTCTCTGGTCCTTTGTCTTTCAGTCACAGGCCCTTTGGCTTGGCCTGTTAAGGTAATATTAAAAAGTTCCATGAGCTCTGCTGATAATCCCCCAAGAGCCCTCATCTCACTGGCAGCTTCTGTCTGAAGGTGCTCTGCGCTAGCTCCTCAGGGCTGAAAGCCTAGCTCTCCCCTAGGCATCTCACGCCACAAGGCAGTCGCCTGCCCAGAAGCATTCAGGGCCAGGAAATGACACTTTTCCTAGTGCTGTGGCTTTGGGGCTGCCACTCCTCTGGTGCTTTTTGGGTGCCGTGGCTTTCTCACTATGAATCAAGGAGGTCCATTGTGTAGAACTCAAACGACATGCTTCATACCTGTCTCCTCTATCGCTGAAATGAGATAGCCCCTTCTTATTCTGAGACGATTCATTTTCTACTCAGCAGGATGACAAAATGACCCATCCTCAGGTTAGAGTTTCAAGGTTTCACAACCATCAGTCCTCATTAACATCCTTTACAACTGAGTCATATCAACATATTGGTATCATCCTCTACCTTCTCTTACCCAGATACATCTGGAAAAGCGTCATTTAGTGGGAGCTACAAAGACCATGTCTACAAGAGCCAACATAAGTGATGCACTGCACTGTAGTCAGCTAGGGTGCATATAGTTCCCAGATCAAGACAGACTAGGAAGACAAATTTGCAAATCTGTTTCTAAAAGGAAAAAAAAAGGCCAGTAAAAACCTTTGTTATAATAGTGCTAGAAGATGCCCCCCCCCTGCATTAGAAGTCAATAAAAATACAACTGAGAAAATGCTTCCACCTCAGTGACCTGAATGACATAGATGGAGCTGGTGTAGTATGACTCAAAATGAAAAAAACACCCAACTACAGACATGCACTAACAATCAGATTTTACAATCTTTCAGTCTAGGAAAATTATGTCATAAAAAATGAAATACGACACACAAAAAAGACCAACATGTCAGGCATTAGTGGCTATTTCAAATTCCATTAGCTCTGCTGGTAATCCCCAAAGAGCGCCCACCTCGCTGCCAGCTTCAGTCTGAAGGTGCTCTGCTCAATGCCAGCAATGACCAACTGAAGAGGACTTGCGTCCCATTCCTTGTGGAAAGGACGTTTCCAGAGCAACTCTGAACAACAATGCTGTCCGTGATCGGATAGTATCAATGCACTTAAAAGAGAGACAGTTAATACCACTATTATTCAGACATATTCACCACCACTAATTCCAAAGGCGAAGAAATTAAAGATTTATACCACCTTCTGCAGTTTCTGTTTAGAGCCAAGATTCACCTGATATCAGCAAAAATATTTTTTGTCTAGTGGTCTTTTGACATCTACTTGAATTTCTGGAAGCCTTATCAAAGTACTCCTACAACCATTTTAATTTTTACTTGCCTAGGATATTAATAGTATTTCTTAATACGTTCTCTTGCTGTTGTGCCACCTATCCTTGGATTGGGCACAAATATGGATCTCCTCCAGCCAGTGGGCCATATTTCTGGGTTTACACCAGGGAGGACCGCCAGTGATTCACCGGCTTTTTGCTATTGGTATTCTCTTTCTGAGTTCCAGTTATCAGTTGACAGTTGCTGCTATTCCGTCTCATTTTCACTTGTGCCCCATCAGCAAATGAAGCTCCCAAAGGTGTTACTCCAGCCGAGTCATTGTGGTCGACTCTCCATTGAGAGGGCAGTTCTTCCTCAGACATATCGTGAGGGCCGTCTGGTCTGAAAGGGTTAGGTTCTGGCCATAACTGACAATTTCCTGCTGATCTTCATGAGCTTTTTAGTATTAGAAATTGATAAGATATTATCAATAGGATTTTCACCGGCTAATTCCTTTTAAGTCAACAGCCTGTTCCTTCTTCGTGGCCTGTTCTAGTCTGGAAGCTCTGCTGAAACCTGTTCACTTTGGGTGGCCCTGCTGGCTTTGAAATACCAGGGACGTGGTTTCCAGCATCACAGCAATACACAAGCCACCAAAGTATGACAAAGCACTTCACAAGTGATGGAATATTATAGATACCGTATTCCTAACTGTCAGGATGCTTATCAGTTTGGGATTCAGCATCTGCTTGTTCAATATTATAGACATATAGATGAACATTAGCACTTTTTACATATAAAGGAACTTTATTTTTCTATCACAGAGTAAATACCAACAGCTTATACTTGTATAATGCCATGTACTTTCTATAGGACTTACTTATTACTCATTTAATAGTCATTGCCATTATGTTTTGAAATAATGATATTATTATCCCCCAATTAAATGTTGAGCAGGCTAAAGTTCAGAGGAGCTAATTGCTATTTTTAAGCTCAGAAATATAGAGAGGGTTGGGGCTAATAATGAATTCTAGACTAACGATTATACATTCAGGAAGATTTCCATTGTATTCGCCTTGTGAACCCCTCTCCACCATCTTTTCCATTACTTACTGCTGTTTATTATACTTGATGGCAGGGGGAAAAGTGACTACATTGGTACCTCCCTCCCTCCCTCCCTCCCTCCCTCCCTCCTCCCTCCCTTACTCACCCATTGGCATTGAATCAATCCCTACTCACCACGTGCATCTCTAGGACAGAGTAGAATTGTCCCCATGCATTTCCAAGACTGTAAATCTTTATGGGAGTAGAAAGCCTAACCTTTTTCCAGCAGAGCTGCTGGTGGTTTGGAATGGCTGACCTTTTGATTAGCAGTATGACCGATAAGCTTGCCGAAATGAATGTAGCAATGAACAGTTTGGGGAACAATTAATTTGGACATAAAAATGAAACAGGTTTAGAATTGGCAGCTGGATTTTTGACTATCGCTTTTTATGCAAATAACTCATGCCTTCTATGTTTCTTTACTAACTACACCCTACAAAAGGAGGTATTTTTGTAACTATCATGTATTTATTTAGATATGTATATATGGCAACATGTTTTTAAAAAGTAACAACAGTGCTTAGGAAATACTTCCTTGGGCACAGAAGGAGCTATTGACAAGCAACTGTCGAATGTGCATTCAGTGCAGTTCCATGGATAGAAAGTTTCATGGTTTAAAATCTGGGAGTTACATATAATATTTACCTGCCTAGAAATTTCTTCTTTCCCCAATGCCCTTGGAAAATTATTATACATCTTGGGTTTGGCTGAAAGCAGAGCACACTGGAAAGATGTTTAACTTTTGCTTTCTTACTATACCTGGGCATTTGACTGTGTGGATCATAGCAAACTATGGATAATCTTGAGAAGATTGGGAACATGTGAAACTTGTACATGGATCAAGAGGCAGTTGTGCAAACAGAACAAAGGAATACTGCATGGTTTAAAATTAGGAAAGGTGTGAATTACGATTTTATCCTCTTTTCATACTTGTTCAGTCTGTATGCTGAGCAAATCATCAGAAAAGCTGACTCAGATGAAGAAGCATGCAATACCCAGATTGGAGGAAGGCTTATTAATAACCTGCGATATGCAGATGGCACAACCTTGCTTGTTAAAAGTAGACTTGAGGCACTTCCGGATGAGGATCAAGGATTGCAGCCTTCAGTATGGGTTACCACTTAACGTAAAGAGGACCCACATCCTCATTATTGGACCAACGAGTCACATCACGATAAATGGAGAAAAGGTTGACATCATCCAAGATTTCACCTTACTTGGGTCCAGAGTTATTGCTCAAGGAAGCAGCAGTCAGGAGATCAAAATATGTGCTTCATTGGATAAATCTCCTGCACAAGACCTCTTAGAGTATTGAAAAGCAAGGGTGTTACTTTGATGACTAAGCCATGCCTGACCCAAGCCAGGTATTTTCAACTGCCTCATATGCATGTGAAAATTGGACATTATATTTTTAAAAAAAGATGGAAGAAGAATCAATATATTTGAATTGTGGTGCTGGAGAAGAATGTTCAAAGTACCATGGGACTTCTAAAGGACAAAGCCATCTGTCTTGGAAGAAGCACGGCCAGAGTGCTCCTTAGAGGCGAGGATGGTGTGGCTCCATTTGACATATTTGGACATGCTGTGAGGAGAGACCGGTTCCTGGAGAAGAACATTATGTGTGGTAAAGTAGAGGGGTACTGAGGAGGGAGAAACTCTCAAGATGATGGATGGACACAGCGGCTGCAACAACGGGCTCAAGCATAGGAACAACTGTGAGGATGGTGCAGGACTGGACAGTGTTTCATTCTGTTGTGCACAAGGTCACCAGGGGTTAGAAATGACTCAATGGCACCTAAGAACAAGAGTATCCTTGGTTTTTAAGTGAATTGTGACCTCTTTCAGGAAGTGTTTCCTTATTTTCTTCGAAGTTTCCCTTCTCCTTTGCTGACTCAGGTGCTCCACCACTGAGACCGTAAGTTCAGGCTATCCTCGCTAATTGGAGGAAGGTTCATTAATAACCTGCAATATGCTGATGAAACAGACTGGCTGTCTTATAGCGAGGACTTGAAGCACTGCTGACTAGCAGCTCAGATACTGGGGGCACATAATAAGAGAGAGAAATCCCTGGGAAAGTACATCACACTTGGTGCAGTAGAGAGTCAGCAGAAAGAGGATGTTCCTCAAGCAGATGAATTGATTCAGTGGTTGCAGCAATGGATTCAGGCATAACAATTGTGAGGATAGCACAAGACCCTGCAGTGTTTCTGTTGTACACGGGTGTGGTAGTTACATAGTCTGTTGTCAATTTGAGGCTTAAGAGTGAAGGGTTGGAGTTTGGCCTGTCAATCAGATCACAGCTTGATGACCTCATTGGAGGCACTAAGGAGAAAAATAGCTCCTTGGGAGCGGGACATAAGTTTATTCCCTGGGATATATTGCAGCTGACAAGACACATGGAACTACACTAGTGCCCTGAGCTGGAGGAGCCCCGTGGAGACTTCTGCCTGCTCTGAGATGCTTCAGTGCCACTGGATCCACAAGACTTCCCAACCACTGGCCTGTGATTTTTCTGTATTCAGCGTCATTGCATGTGTTTTGTGAGTCTAAGGATGACTTTATAGATAGGTATCGGGCACATGGGCTAATATTGGATTTACGGACTTGATCTGGACTGGGCTGGGATGTTTTCTTAATGTCCAAGTCCTTTTGTATAAAGAGCTCTTTTTTATACACATGAGTGTCCATGAATTTGATTCTCTAGTCAACCCAGCCTAACACAACAGGATCACTGTGAGTCAGAGCCTATTTCATAATACCTAATAACAACATTCCTGTTACATGTTTTCTTCTGGGGGACAAAACGAGAACTACTTTTCTGAAAATTTTATGGACGAGCTGTTTCCTATTTAAGAAGACAAATGGAAAGTATGAAATCAGCTAAAAACATAATATATACTACTGACCAGAAGACACCAGATGATACTAAAACTCTTTGACAGAATAGAAACCCTCAAACCCATAGTTTTGACTCATAGCCACCCTATAGGGACAGAACAGGACTGTCCTATAGGGTTCTTGAGGCTGGGACCTTTATGGAAGCAAGGGAAGTTTCTTCCTCCTGTGACACAGGTGAGGAGTTCAAACTGTTGACCCTTTGTTTAGCAGCTTTTTAAATACTGTGCCTTCAGCACTAATTTAAGACCAAGCTGAATTCCTCAATATACCAATTGTGTGTGTACACACACACACACACACACACACACACACACACACCAACAAAACAAAACCCTTTTCTTCCCAGCTAGCTAATTGAGGAAGATGTATGTGAATGCACATGAAGATGGCATGAATAGACACAAGTAGAGTAAGAAAAAATAAGAACATTATGTAGGTTTTCTTTTTTAATGTTGAAGTTCCTATTTATATATGAGAGAAAAGTAGCATAAAGGATACAATTAATAAAATGAACACATGTGACTCATTTATATACTCAGCATTCAAGACATTAGTGAAAATGTCTGAAAAAATGTTTTTCTTCCTTGGATATGTTACAAGGTAATTATAGAGCTTTAATATTAATTAGTTTTGTTATTATTTCTTTAACAATTTCAGCTCATTTGTAATTTGAGGCTGCTAATCTTATTTTTAAAAGGGCATTTCTTTTTACAGTATGACATTTAGCAATGTAAAGATTTAATAGAGCAAATGTTTTGATAAGCCATCTTGGCTTCCCAACCATCTTTTCATCAAAAACAAAGAAGCTACCACCTAAACGATGCAATAGTGGTTATTTCTACTGCTTGATTAGACGTCTTGGTCTCGCTCACTGCCAAGGGCTGATTCTGACTCATTGGGATGTTATAAGATGAACGAGAACTGCCCTTGTGGGTTTTCATGGGAGTTGAAAGCCTCAGTTTTCTCCCACAGAACAACTGGTAGTTTCAAACAGCTGACATCCTGTTCCAGTGTACCCCAAACGAACGATGAGACCAAGGCTCCTTCTTGTCAGGCCCTATCTCTGTGGCCAAGGAAGTTAGAACTGGGAGGAGAGAAACACAAGGATAGATGAAACTAAATTAATTATTGTTCTCTTTAAGATATGGATAGAACGAAGGAACGAATAAGACAACAGACAAGCCATTCAGAAAAATATCTGGATAATTATGTTAGAAAAGAGATAAAGCTGGCCTTATTTTTATGATCAGTACTTTTTCATCAATGACTAATTTCTTAGTCATTGACGCATTTATAGCTAAATGTTGCTAGGACTAGTATCTGAAAATCACGGCAGAGGAATTGTACCTTGTTTTCACTTCGTCAATAACAAACATCCAAACTGAAGACACAGACACAGCTTCTGCTAAAACAGTTCTATCCTTGACCTGGAAGGGAAGAATGGATCTATGGGACAGCCAAGATGGGCTTGATGTTAAGATACAACAATGCACAAAGATCTTCTATAAAACAATATGGAAAGATCATTTATTCAGCAACGGCTAAAACTAGGTCAAAAGAAACCTTTGAAAGGGCCAGGGTATATTGTTGAATTTGGCTCACAATGAACAGCGTCTCTAGAGGGTTGTCATTCTTGTCACAAACTTTGCAAAAATGTGGCTCTACTATCCATCATCCCTCAGCCCACATATGGATGTCCTTCATTTTGTAAACGCTATGAAAATTGCAGATGGCAGCAGCCTTCAGGAAACTAAACAGCAACTTAGTAATGAGGTGTTTGAAGGAATCATGTTGAGACAAACCAGACACCAGATAAATCAGCATAAGTATTTTTACTTATTGTTGAACAGCCCTATGACGAGAGTTTTTGACAGTACAGAGAACCTGCAAAATTTCTGGATGATTTTTTCCAAAGACAGAGTGAGTAAAAAGCCATTTTTTTTAAACACTAAGTCAAACACCAATCTTGGTGGAAGACCAAACAACAAACCTATCATAACCATTGGAGGATTTCTGGAGCCAAGAATATTCTCGTTCCTTCTTTTTTCCAATTGAAAAAGAGAACTCCAAGAGAACAAACACAAAATTAGTGAGTGGAGTATGCGTGAAATAAAAAAGCCTAAGGATATGTTTGTATTATGTACTGAAGCTACTTTCTGGTGTTATAGTTCAGTCATGTGCACAGTTCAGAGATGCATGATAAATACCTACATGCTTTTGGCCTCAAACTATCATATTTTGACAAAAAATTGAACAGTATTTTGTAATGCCTTCATATAGTTCACAATATGAAATGAGGTGATCAAGAAAGCTAAGATTTTTGAGAGCACCCCTTTGAGATCACAAATATTCTTTTTTTTCCCAAATTGACCTTTTCTCTCAAACTCGACCTTTTATATGAAAAACTTTTCAGACATGTAGTGAAGTTAAAAAACTGTGCCAGTGAATGCCTACAGATACATACCACCTAGATTCTTCCAGGAACATTTGGCTGTGTTTGCTCTATCATCTATTTGTCTATAATCCCCCTGCACATTAATTAATCCATCTCATTTTTTATTCATTTCAAAGTATATATGAGGGGTATCCCCACGAAAATGGATGTTTTCAAAGCTCTGTATTTAAATTGTTTTATGAAATAACTGTATCACTTTTGAAGTGCTCTCCAGTACACATTATATATTTGTCAAACCTGCAATTCCATTCTTAAAAGAATTTTTCAAATTAATCTGCTTGGATGGCTGACAGCACCTCTCGGTTTTCTTCTTCACCTCTTCTAGATCATCAAATCTCTGTCCTTTCCCATTGCTCTTCATTCGTGGAAACAAAAAGAAGTTGCATGGAACGAGGTCAGTGAGTAAGGTGCATGGTCAAGAGAGGCATGCTGAGTATTGCCAAAAACTGTCTTACTGTGTGAGCAAGTGCATTGCTGTGGTGGCAAAACCAGTGCCCCATGAATCAGGCCCTTATTGGCACACACTGTGACACAATCTTTTCAGACTTTCTAAATCAGTGATTCCCAACCTTCCTAATGCTGTGAACCTTTAATACAGTTCCTCATGTTGTGGGGACCCAACCATAAAATTATTTTTGTTGCTACTTTGTAACTCTAATTTTGCTACTGTTATGAATCATAATGTAAATATCTGATATGCAGGATGTATTTTAATTGTTACAAATTGAAAATAATTAAAGCATACTACTTAATCACAAAATATGTAATTATATATTGTGAATCATTGATTACAAATCAATGAAATCTTGTCTTGAAGCATGGTGTTGCATGGGTTACAGTCTTAATATAATAACAGTAAACTACATTTCCACATTTTTGGACAGTATGCATAAAAAGTCAACATTAATGCCAAAGGTTGAGATAGCTTCTTTCTCACCAGATCACAAATTCTCGGGGCAGTCTTGGCAAAAATGCAACAAAGATCATCTTGCACAACAAGTCTACTTCTGCATTTAGACTTGATAACTAACAAGCTGGAAAACACTGTTTCACAAAGAAATGGTGTTGGAAATGGGAGAAGAAGGCACAACACAGTCTCAAACGGAACAGGCTATGACTGCAAACACTCGATCCAGAATCTTGTAACTGGCATTGTAGAAGAATCAGTTCTCGCTGCACCACTGTTAATAAGTTCAATGAACTCCTCTTGTGCTGTCTCTGGAGCATCTTCCGCTTTCATTGTGAATGCGCTTCTGGCAAGTGCAAATGGGGTGTCAGGTAGATTTGGAAAGTACGATGAAATTTCATTTGCAAGCATGTGGAAGTGTTCTTTCACAGAAATTATCATCATAATCCTTTTGTCTAGTTCAATGTCATGTTCCTCAAAGAAAGCAGATAGAGTACGCAACTTGTAAATTTTATTTTCATCCTTTTTTTTTTTTTTGCCACAACTGAAGTTTCATTTGGAATGAACAGATCTTTCCAGACAAATCGAGGCATGTTGCATTTGGTCCTGCAGTGATAAATCCTTAGCAATGGTGTGAGGTTTCATAGCTCTGGAGATTCTGAGTGCCACCAAATATGAAGCTTCAATGGCTGCTATGCTTTGATGCTTTGTTTGTGGTACTTGCCATCAGTGTCAAGTCTGGCTTTCGTGGGTCCATCAGCTTTGCTTCTAAAATAGTTGGTATTCTAGCCGGCGAAGCTCAGATGCTTGCTATTCAAATGCTGTTTCCGTTTGTTAAACTTCATAGATTCGGCTGATAGAACGTCACAGCAAATAACATCTTGCAATTTCTCAATTCCTGCTTTAATTATTGAGGTAAAAAAATTCTCAGTATGTTTTCTTTTCTTAACGTTCTTCTCTACACAATCCATTGTCATGGGATGATTTGCTAATGAAAATAATATATAACAATAGCTTTAATAATACAAAAGATGATATATGGCATAGCTCAGTCAATAGAATTCATCAAAGTTTCCTATGATTTACCATTCTGTGTTGTTTTCTTTTACATACCTGTTATTATCACAAAGGGTCAGTATTCACAGCAACCAGAGTTGAATATAAAAAGACTGATTAGCATCCAGATTAAGTTCCCATGGGATACACACACACACACACACACACACACATATATATATATATATACATATATATATATAGCAGTAGTTGATGATTTTACAGTATATGATTTTACATTTATTCAGTTATTGTAGTTCAGGAAGTGTAGTTTTACCTTTAATACTGCTGCCTTCAACACAGTAGCTGCTTTTAATAGAGTAGCTATTTTCAGCACAGCAGCTGCTTTCTACATAGTATCTGCTCTTTACACAGTAGTTGCTCTCTACATATGTGTGACTGATCTGCATACATACATTTTGGCGCCAACCCTGTCACTTACACCTGTATTTGTATGGGGTGTCTGTGATGGGGTTGGTGTGATGATGTCCTCACCCTGGGTACTCCTATGTGGGTGTGTCTGCATGTGGGCAGACCTGCCTGGAGACGGATAGAGGAGCAGTGTCTCAGTTCCTAAGGCCATAGGAAATATGTGTTTTCCGATGGCCTTAGGTAACCCTTGTGAAAGAATCGTTCAATCCCTCAGAGGGATTGGCGACTCACAGGTTGAGAACCACTGCTCTAAATAGAAAGCTGACAGTCTGACCTGTTTGAACCAACTCCAAATGCACTATGAGTCAATAGTTTCATGTGTTTGGAATGGTGATGGACATCCAGAACGAAGTTAGTTGTCAATTGACATTTCACCTTGTTTGAAATGAGGAAATCACTTGTACATGGGTTTTCCCCATAGCACTCTCCTTGTAAGCCATGTTAAATATCACAACAGTATCTCCAGCATTTTTCCCACAGAAAAACAAAAATTCATAGCTGCATGCTATTCTCTTTAATCGGGCATCACAAATTATGAGGTCTGAGTGAAATGGCTTTAAAAATAAAATTCACTGGGGCCATAGAGAACTTTCTGAGGCAATGCCAATAGTTGTACTAACTCAGAGCAAGTTGCTCAATGCCCACCTAGTGGGAAAAATGCATCCTAAGAAAGCTTCACCCAGCAGTGCTTTTTTTAAAATCTTTAAGACACTAGATGCTATATCTTATAATAGCTAGGCACCATCAGCTTTCTTCACCACATTTGCTTATGCACTCATTTTGTCTTCAGCAATTGTGTCAGGAAGGTATCATACATGTTATTAGACAAACTGTTCTTGTACTGAGATTTAAGTAGAGGTCCAAAGTCCTTTGGCTTCCTTATTGTATATATTGACTAAATATACAAAATATTTTGTATATTTGTATATTTACACATATATTTACATGCATACATATCTATATTTATACCCATATATATGATTATTACTTTCCAAGTCTTTCCTCAATTTCCTTAGGTAATTCCCTCTTTTCTATTTTCAGTCCATACTAACTTTTAAGCTTCCAGAAGCAACGCTTGCTCTAATTTTTAATCTATCATAGATAAGTCTTGCTTGCACTAGAATCTCCTTCAAATGGAATCATACAGTATATACATTTGTGTAAGTTTTCTTTTAATCTGCATGCTGTTGGGTATGGGCTCAAACACAAGAACAATTTCAAAGATGGCTGGGCCCCAACCAGGGGGTGTTTAGCTCGGTTAGATATCTAGGGTGCGATGAGTAGAAGCCAACTGATGGCGCCTACTAACAGCATTGCTGTGTATATCAGTATTCTGCTGCTTTTTTACTGCTGACAAACATTCTGCTGTTTTTATTCCAAAATTTGCTAATTCATTATCTTACTGAGGAGCCTCAGGACTGTTTCCAGTTTTTAATGATCATGAATAAGTTTATTTTGAAGTTTCACATACTCGTCTTTAAGGTATGTGTCTTACCCACAGGTATTTTCAGTTTTCCCATACAAAACTGAGAGTTAGTTCAATTAATGTGGCAAGCTATACGCTTTACCCCACAAATCACTTAAATTTTTTTGTCCCTGCTTCTAACTTTAAAACCAGACTTAGTACCATCGAGTCGATTCCAAATCAATCCCTGCTGAGACTTGATAAATTCAGCGGAATGCTTTTCTTTTTCATTAAGCATTTGTGCACAGACGGAAAGAATAAAAAAGGAAGTAATGACCGAAGGCGTATTCTTGACGTGTGAATGCACTGTTTTCTTCGAATAACTTATATGTGAAATATCACTTTGTAATTCTAGCAGGGGGGAAAAAGAATTACTGTGTAATCTCTGTACTTCTTCAGTAAGTATTGACTGTGACTTAAAATAGCCTCGGGTTATTAATGCTGTAAATCTTCCTGAAAGAAATTTCAGTGCTTGTTCTTCTTGCTTTAAAAAAATCAGTATATGATAGATCTCATATAAGTGACAAAATTTCAGACTCTTGCAAGATTAGACTATTACTTGTGCCTTGGGCTAAAATGAATTGTAGAAGTTTAAATATTTCTCTAAGCAAATATAGTGAAGTAAAATGTCTTGGTACAGACTGACACACATTTCACCCTTCCCAATGGCTACCAAGTACTTAGGACTTTGACTTTGATAAGGCTATGTAAAGGTAATGATTACATTATTGATTTATATCCTTCAGTGGAATTGGAAACAACTTAGTCTATCTGTCGGTAAGCTGGAAGACCGACTGGGGGTTACTGGGTGGCAACGAATAGCAAGGTTTCTTTTAGGTTATTTTATATCTAAAGTTATTAAGATGACATCTAAATTGTTTTCTGAAAACTAATTATTTTTGAAAATCCTGTATACTTTTGAAAATCCGGTACACAAGTGAAAATCGTGTATAGAGATAAACCCCTCAGGACCGATATTGAGAGTAGTGATACCAGGAGGGGCAGGAAAAGGTTTGGGGAGAAAGGGGGAAACTGTCACTAGGATCTACATATAAAACCCCTCCCAGGGGGAGAGACAACAGAAAAGTGGGTGAAGGGAAAGATCAGTCAGTGTAAGACATGAAAAAATAAGAGTAATTTAAATTCTCAAGGGTTCATGATGGAGGGAGGGTGGGGGAGAGGGGGTAAATGAAACGCTGATACTAAGAGCTCAAGTAGAAAAAAATGTTTTGAAAATGATGATGGCAACAAATATTCAAATGTGCTTGACACAATGGATGAAAGTGTGTATTGTAATAAGAGTTGTACACGCTCCCAATAAAATGATTTAAAACGCCCCCAGAAATTCATTTTATTCTAAAAATAATCACTGTGTATATAAAAAAACAAAGAAAATAAAATCCTGTATAGTGGTTACAGAATGATTATAAAGGGTGCTGTTTTTTAAAATAAAATATTTAGACAATACAATTTTAATCACCTATTTCTTAAAAGAAATTTAATCATCTTTCCATTAATTTCATAATATTTCATCCTAAGATTGCTTTTGTAATTTTTAGAAAGAAAAATGCATGCTAAAAACATTACAAATGAAATAAACTTGTTTTAGTGAGTTAATACTGAAGGAGTCAAGTGTATATACCATACCTAGAATCTATTGAATGATAATTAATAATAATGGACTAATTACCATACATCAAGAGCTGATCCATTAAAAAGCTATTGGAATTATGTTTTATTTTCTAAGGGGATTATAAGGAGCCTTGGTGGAACTGTGGCTACATGCTGGGCCGCTAGGCAAATCTCAGCAGTCCCAAACCACTGTGCTCCACAGGAGAAAGACAGGGCTTACCACTCCTGCAAAGAGATACCGTTTTAGAAACTCACAAAGACAGGTCTACCTTGTCCTGTAGGGTCACTGAGTCGTACTGAGTTGATGGCAGTGAGCTAAGTGAGATGATGATTATTATAGATAAGAAAGAAAGATTAGGAGTCTTTCCTTGGTCTGACTATCATTTTAATCACCGAAAGAGCCTTTGGAGGAGCCAATATACCTCCACTAAAACTATTCACAAATGGATAGAATCAGTACATGTGATTATGGTTTCCACATACAAGGGTTTTCTCGAAGCACGGTATTCAATATAGAAGTTACTATTGAGTTTTATTGACTATCAGCAGCACTTTGTCTGCACCTGACTCTAGCAAGACACACTACCTTGCCTCTGCCTACAGTCCAAGCTAACCTGTGTTCTGAATCTCGTCACAGCGTACATAGGAAGCTTGTCTTTCACTGATTTTAAGAAGCAGGCTCAGCATCACTGTTATTATAGCATTGTGCCTATTCCCAATCATTTGCCTAAATGCAGACTTCTTTTTGTCCAGAGAAAAGGTTGTTTCGTAAGGTTGGCATCAAATGTGTATATGATTACATTGCACAAAAAAATCTACAGAATGGTTTTCTGTTATGTTTAGAATCTCCTTTGCCAGGCGCATCTGCTCTTCAGCTTCCTCGTTTCTTTGGCTTTGCTCACTGAACTTCGAGTCACCAACCCTTGTTTTCCTGATCGTGGCCTCTTATCCACATCTCGTGAACTCTCTGAACTGAACCCATTGGCTTCAAACTTTTCTCCACTTTGAAAAATTCTAATTATAATAGAATGACAACTGGTCCAGAATTCGGAATCTATTCATCCTAATTTGGACTTACAACTAACTAGCATTACCAATTTCTATGATTCCTCTTCATCCACATCATGGAGAAATCATATCCCCAGTGTGCTTGTAGTTCGGTTGTTCTCATTAGCTACTGGGTGGTTTGCGCCTGACTCAAGGACAGCTCGTGCTCTGTGCAGCAGAATGCTTCTGGGTCCGCTACCATGTCCATTACCAGCCAGAAATTGAACCCCTGTGATTAATAGGATTTCCAATGACTGATTTTCAGAAATAATCACCAGCCATTTGTTTCTTGGAGTCCTGGTGGTGTAGTGGGTTAAGGCATTGGACTGCTAATTACAAGATCAGAAGTTTCAGGCCACCTGATGCTTCTTAGGAGATAGATCAGGCTACGTCCTCCTGTAAACATTTACAACCTTGAAAACCCTAGGGAACAGTTCTCCTCTGCTCTAAAGTTTCACTATAATTCACAATGGACTGGATGGTTTGGGGTTGGTTTGGGCTGGGAAATACACTGACACTTGTTCAGCATGATGGCAGTACTCAAGTCGTCAAGGAATGATTGGAAGTAATTGTGCATGAGGTTCATTGGTGAGGAATTAAATGTGCATTGAAGGCATGAATTGTACCACTCAACTGCCAAGGCACCTTACTCTTCCAACTCTGGCATTCTATAAATCTATGCATATTGTTACGGCGATTGATAATTCGTTATCTGCTATTCCTAGGTTCAAATATGTTCAAAAGCTACCAATTATGATGACCACCCCCAAGTGGATGAGAATATCCAGCCAACAGACAATCACAGTAGTTCTTTATTTGACAACACATATGAAATATCTAGGGAGCTTTTAGAGAATCTATTGCCTGAGTTCCTTTCAGCCCAATTAAATCCACCCCTGGGAGCAGGGCTGGTTGTGTATATGTTTTAAAAGCCCCCACATGCGATTCTAATGTGCAGCTAAGGTTGTGAACTGCTTTAATAGTCAATATAAATCAGTTTATTGGACACAGATTTAGAAATGATTATATCAAGAGGGAATTAGAAAAAAAATCCTGAACTACACGGGTGTTAATAACAAATACATGAATTCAGGAGGTAAATGTCCTGTCAGCACAAAGGAATATCACCATTTAGAAATATAAGCATTTTTTGTATCACAGTTTTATTTGATTCACATATATTTATATAAGTATATATGTATACACTGACTGATCTAAATGATAATAGCTTATCAATCTATAATATGAGAGATACTTTACTTTTGGAAATCTGTGAATAAACTCACTACGTATATTCTCCCCACAACACCCCCTACCCAAGCTTTTTATTGTGATTTGGGTGAAAGTTTACAGAGCAAATTGTTTTTCCATTGAATAATTCATATACACTTCAATTTGTGACATTATGGCAATCCTCACAATGTAATAGCACTCTTACCACATCCTCCCTGTGTTTATTATTTCCATTGGTCCCTTTTTCTTATCTTGTCTGCTGAGCTTTATCCCTGGGCAAATGCTGCCCTTTGGATCTCACCTGGCTATTCTTCCTCATAGGCCTGTTATTTGATTGAACATGAAGCTACAGTGGTGAGTTCATTCAGATCCAGGTGTCCAGGGGACTAATGGCCACAAGCTGAGGGGTTCCACTGATCTCTATCAGACCAATAATTTTTTTACAAAATAATTTTTAGTTTGGTTCCATATTTTTCGCCTACCCTCTTCAGGACCTCCTACTAAGATACCTTAAGTGGGCACCATTGAGTCTTCTGGTATGAGGGTCATGGAGGAGGGGGTTCATCAGTTGTCTGGACTAATTGTTTCTATGCATCCTTGATTTTCTTCCCTCTTGCCTGTTTTAAATAGGGACTGGTTATACTATGCCCACAAGAACAAATAACTCTACTGATAAAATTTTAATATTCTTCACCAACACCATGATTAAAACATTCACCAATTCTTCTTCAGTCCATCTCCTAGTCTCCAGAGTTCTAAATATACTAACACTTGGGAGTGAAAATAATTTGCCCAGGAAAGTCACCTGCATTTAATCGATTGATTATAAATTGATCTCATTACCTTTCCATACTCTTAGTGTTAACAATGAAATTTCACCCCTATTCAATAAGGATAAAAAGTGATAAGAAAATTGGAGAAATCCCTTGAGCTAGAGAAAAGATTTTTACCTGTTACTGGACTGCATCTCATGGAAGGTACCATGGGGCTCAGAAGCTCCCTTTGTTGGCTGCACTGTAAGAGTGAGCCCATTAATTTACAGCGTGAAACTGAAAACACAAACATACAAATTTAATTTAAGATCTTGGTTAGGGTACTATAAGAGAAGAATTTCTTCCTCAGGCTATAGAATTTTGTTGCCATATAAAAATACTGCTGACTCCGTTTGATATCAAGTGCACACAAGCAGACTTTGAATCAGAGCACTGCTAGAATCTACACTCTAACCAAAGTGACTTTTGTAATAAATGGTATTGCGAACATTTAATAAATAAATAAAAAGTAATAAGAGCTGAGGACAAAGCCAATGAGTAAGGTAAAATGGATAACAGAAGTGATCACTGTGTATGACTACTGCAGAAATCAATAACACAAATATGCTATTCTTTTCAAGTGTCATATTGCAATAATGTTTTTCTGAAGATTGTTGTCTGCATCCAATTTAAAAAGACATCTGCTTGTGTTTGCTTAAAACAAAAGGGTGGTTGACTTAATGAATTATTTACAGGCACGCAATATAGCAACAGTGTCATTGTGAGCTCTCTTCCAAGAGCTCCTCTGGCTACTGCTGGCAGGGTGTCAATTTGCTTGTTTTTATGGTAGGTGCACGGAATTGTGAAGCTATTCAGAGAAATGAGTTTCTTCAATTGCACTGACTAATGCACACAAGCCTAGTAAGAAAGTTATGGTGACAAGACTGGCAGAAACATTTATTTGGCATTAACAATGTGCAATGTAGAGTTCAAGTAGAGAAGGAGCTATTAGAATTACAGACGGCTGCATGCAGCAGCTCAAAGCCTAAAAGAAATCAAGACAGGATATAAGATACGCTGGGAAGCCAAACCATTCTTTCTGTGACCTTGTTCTTCTCCATCTTTGCTTGCTCTCTATCAGGATCTCTTTGGTAAGCGGTATTCTTGGACTGTTTATGTTTCTGAGATTTTGTCTCAGATACTTTGGACATGCTATCAGGAGAGACCAGTCCTTTGGAAAGGATGCTGTGCTTGGTGACGTAGAAGTACAGCCAAAGAGGAAGGCCCTCAACTAGATGGACTGACACAGTGATTCCAACAATGGGCTCAAATGGAGCAAGGATTGTGCAGGTGGCCCGGAACCGGGCAGCATTTCATTCTATTGTGCTGAGGGTTGCTAGTAATCAGAACCAGTTACACAGAACCCAACAAAAACAGTTCACGGAGGCCTTCGACAAGTTTGTGGGACAATGGAACTAAAAGAAGGGATTTTCCACAATTTCTTGAAGTCCCCTTGCATATGCTTCTTGAGTTCCCTCCTATCTTGTTGGGGAAGAAAAGATAGACCACATTAACACGATGAGTCAAGTCTAGACAGCAGAACTCCTGAAATTATCTTCTTCAAGTATCCCCTGTTTCCCTAGTAGTTGGGATAAAGTTTGTATCAGTGGAGAGTCTGGCTACAGAGAGAGGTTAGAGAGAATGTGGACCTAAGGGTAAGGTGGCATCTGAAAGGAGTAACTGAAGGCACAAGGAAGCTAAAGCTAAAGGTGAAGCCCAGTCACCCCTCACCGACATGTATAGAAAGAACTCAAATACAGGGTGATCAGGAACTCCAGAGTCTCAATGAGCCCCAGATGAACTGAATCGAGATCACAAGTTACCTTGGCCAAATAGCCAAACTAGGAATTTCTTACGGGCCAGCAGCACAGAGATGAATGGAAGAAAACAAACAGGTTCAGTGCAAGTATCCTCCTGACTTCTCTCGACTTCTGAAAATCTCCTAAATCTACCTTTAACCAATAGGCTCAGACAATATTATAAGGAGCTACACCGGATGGGAGCTACTTCAGAGAAAACATGCTCATCCAATAGACTGCAGTGCATTGACAGACTGGATGGTGCTTTCAGCAGCCCTGGACTTAGTGTGTTCCTGGTGAGCACTCGAGGGAATCGGAGTCGGGCATAGAAGTGGTGAATAGTGACAAGGTTGAAAGCCCTCATTAGTTTAGGGAATAGAAAACACAGCGATATATTCTCTGTACATCTGTGTTATGATGTGAGTGAAATTTGGTTCCTGAGATATATATCATTAAAATAAATATAAACTAAACATTTTCAAACTGTCTATTAAAACTCCCCACAGCTCAAGACTCAGCCTCCTCTTCTCTGGTAAAGCAGTGTCATAGCGGATTTTTGTAGATTGATGTCACTTTCTATCTTTATCCAGGAGTACCATGTTGTTTCAAAGTCTAAAGTTTTTCACCTCCAGTCTTGTGAAACAGAACACCCAAGATAGAAAAGTGCAGGACACAGTGCCTGGGTTCTCATGTTTCCTCCCAACGCCGTGCCCCAGAAAACAGAGCCTGCCAAGAACAATGTCAGAAACATCAATGGACTCCAGTGATAACCACATACCCACAAGGCAGGCTGTCTGACAAGAAAGCTGCCAAAAAGAAATCGCTGTACCTGTGGAGACTTAGTCACTCCACGAAGGGGGTACATGGCCAATACTGAAGGCAGCCAAGAGCAGTAGAAGCTCCTCTTTCAAATCCAGCGGAAGCTTCCTGAGGGTTCTGGGCCATTTGGCCCTGCTGGAAACTTCAGGAAGACCACAGCCCTACCTACTAGAACAATTAATTTTTTACTGAGAAAGCAAGCAGTAATCATGAAGCCCTTCTGTTCTTGTATATAAATCAATTCATACCCGTTGCTGTGGAATAGACCTCGATTCATAGGACTCAACTTCCGTGCATAGTAACGTGTATGACAGGGTAGAACTTTCCAGAGTTTCTAAGGTTAGTAAATCCTTACAGAAGCTGACAACCACATCAGTCTTTTGGTAAAAAGCTTAGTACTTAACTTCTGTACCTCCTTGTATTCATCTTTAAATTTCCTTAGGGTCAGTGTTTGGAACCAAGTTCTAGTTAAGCACTTAACTACTAGCCTGAAGGTTTGCATTTTAAATGTATCTAGTGTTGTCTTGGAAGATCTCAAAGAAAAACTTACTGTCATTGAGTTAATTCCGACTCATTTCGGCTCTGTAGAACAGAGCGAAGCTCTGCAAGTTTATGTGGGAGAATGAAGTCCAAAAGATCTGGAGGCAGATCTTAAATAAGCAAACTGAGCCTATTCAGTATGGACATGCTATACTTTTATTTTAAACACATAGCCCAAGACTCGATCGACCTGCATAAGCAACTGTGTGATGAGTTGGTAGTTTCTGGTATCAGTGGCTTCTTTTCCTGTCTCTGCACTAGCAGTCCATCTCTTACTTCCAGTCGGGAAAGGAAAGAGATGGTTTATAGCTATTTGAGGGACTCTATAAGAACCTGATTATTGGAATGATTTTAAGGTATAATTTAAACCAAAGCAATAAGAGACTCCTAAAAGCCTCGATCAGGAGTACTAAATAAAATCCCCGTCTGCAATTGCCAGTATACATCTCTGCCCTCAATTTTATGAACTAACTCCAATATCTCATAGTTTATGTCCCTCCTTGATCAATCTTATCTTCAGTAAGGAATTTACTTCTCTAATAACATGCTTCTCAACATCAGGCAAGTCCCAGAATGACCATCAAACAGAGGCAATGTGAACAGCTGGGAGTATCGGATGGTAGTAAACACAGATGTGCCTGACAGGACATTAACTGCTTAGCAGGTTGATGTAACTGACTTCTCAACATTCAGCAAAGCTTTGTAGTACCCGAGATGCCGCTGCCTGGGCGTAATAATCGCTGACCCCCTATCGCCTCCTTGGCAAGTTGTTTCTGCCGCAGTTGAGGCAGCTCTTCAGCTCGTGTTGATTGTGAGATCAGCTCAAGGCCTGTGATTTAGACCCTGGGCTCACAACTCTTCAGTAATTCAGTTCCCATAAGTCTGTGTTATTGGCTCCCGAATGTACTTGCTTAAGCTAATTAAAAAATAAACTGAAGAAATTCATTTCTTATGCAAAATTAAAGCTGATATACAAACTGAATATTGCACCTTGTCATGTTCATTTCTAGCTCAATCCTGCCTTTTACTGCTCGCTTTGCCGCTTCAGAATCCCCACTGAAAGCAAATGTTTAGATTCCAGAGAAGACCGAACTGTCTTTTTTGAAAGCATTTGGTGATAAAACAATTTTGATGAAGTATCAAAGTACAAGAGAGATTTTTAATGTGTCAACCAACATCACCACAAGACTGACAGATTGATAATTTAACAGAGAAATGGGAGGAATGCTTCAAATAACCTGTCCTTGCATAAGAAAAGGGCATCATGGAGCAGATGAGGTATCAATACTGATAATCAGATAATGGAGACTTGAGCTGTTGCCTAAGGAGCCCTGGTGGTGCAATGGTTAAACCCTTGACTGCTAGACAAAAGCCAGTAGCTAAAACCTACTAGTGGTTTTGTGGGATAAAAAAGCCCTGGTTAAGTGTTCCCACGATGCGAAGGCCCAGGAAACCCAAAGGGCAGCTCTAGTCTCTCGTACAGCGTCACTCACTCAGTCAGGACTGACGAGAGCACACAGCAGCAACAATTTTCACCCGGTTACCTCATCTACGACCCCCAACAGCAACACGTTTCCCGTGTGGGTGGATAAACTTACAATCAAGCTTCTGCAAGAAACCAGCCCTCCTTTAGCTTTAGACCAGCAAATACACACATGCAATTGCATACGTGCACACGCTCACTCGCATAGAAACTGCTCAGTTTCAAAGCAACGTGTCCCGTACGGCTTTCATATGGAACGGTGAAAAATCTCAGGGTGTGATCACTTGCTAATATTTGTAACCTGAGCTGAATGTTTGTAAATAAACGCTTCAGATACAGGGTATGCCTACCAGTGAAAACTGCAACCACCCATTAAAGTTTTCCAAGTAGCCTTAGACTACTATTCGTGAGTCAAACGTCACTGTCACCTACAGCGCATAGCAAAAACCTTGAAAAACCTTTATATGAGAGGATCGCTAAGTCAGGATGACAAATAGATTTTATTTCCTGGAAAATCTGATTAAAGCAATGTTATTGGGATCAATGTCCAGAAAGGGACTCTTGGGTAGATCTCGGGTTCAGCAGAAAAGAGAGTAAGATCCACTGGGAAGTGAATGGAAAATTTCAAAGGGCATCCCAAGAAGACAATGCAAAGCATTACAATGAAGTGCAAAAAGATCTGGAGTTGCAAAACCGAAATGGAAGAAAACATGCAATAGTTCATAAGTTGAAAGAACTGGAGAAACATTCAACCCTCAAATTGCAGCACTAAAGTATTAATGGGTAAAAATTAAATGATGCAGGAAGCTCCAAAGATGAAAGTGGTACGCAAGGACCTCACGCTGTGATGAAGATACTGGAGGGAAAAATATTCCAGGAATTTATAGAATACCAGCTGAGATGTTTCAACAAGCGGACACCACGCTGGAGGCACTTCCTCTTCTTGGCAAGAGTTTTGGAAGACACATCTCCCTGTAAGAGATTCAGATGCGTGCCCTTTCCAGTGGTAGACGACTCAGCAAAATGCAGACATTTCACGTTACACTGGCAGGGAATTGCCCCAAATTCAAGCCAGATTCAGAAGACGTGGAACAAAGGATATCTTTGCTGATGTGAGGTGGATCTAAGCTAAAAACAGGGACTAGCAGAAAGATGCTTACCTGTGTTTTATTTACTATGCAAAGGCATTTGAATTTATAGATTATAATTTTTTTATTTAAGAAGTATATACAACATTGTGAAGAATGACCAATTCTAGAACACTTTATTGTGCTCCCTTGGAAGCTGTATAACGACCAAGAAGTCATCTATTTAACAGAACTAGGGCATTCTGGGTGGTTTAAAATCAGGAAAATTGTGTGTCAGGGCTACATCCTTTCACCCTATTTATTCAATATGCATGTTTAGCGAATAACTCTAGAAACTAAATTGTATGAAAAAGAACACAGCTTCAGGATTAGAGAAAGGCTCATTAACTACTTTGGTGATATGTAGATGAACGCTCCTGCTTGCTGAAAGCCAGGAAGATTTTAAGCACCTCCTGATGAAAAGCAAAGACTGCAGCCTTTAATACAGTTCATAACTAAACAGAAACAGCCCCAAATCCTCACAACTGGACCAATAAGCAACATCATGATAAATGGAGAAAAGATTGACATGTCAAGAATTGTGTTTTACTTGGTTTGGAACCAACACCAATGAAGTAGCAGTTAAGAAATGAAACAATGCATTGCAAGGGACAATCTGATGTAAAAGCCCTCTTTAAAGTGTAAACAAGTACAGGGGTTGTTTTGAGACCTAAGGAATGCCTGATCCAAGTCATTGTATTTTCAATCACCTCCGCTGGATGCAAAAGTAGGACAATAGATGATAAGGAGGCCCTGAAAAGATGGATGCATTTTAATTATGGCCTTAGTGGAGACTACTCAGTATGCCACGGACTGCCAGAGGAACACAGGTGCGTCGGAAGGAGGGCCGGAATGCTCCTGAGGGGGAGGGGGATGAAACTTCATTTTATATACTGCAGACACCATATCAACTGTGACCACTCCCTGGAGAAGAAGACCACCATACTGGGTAAATTAGATGGCACAGAGAAAGACTTTTAATGCTATGAATCGACAGTGTCAATAACATTGGCCTCAAGCATAAGAACAATTGTGAGAATGGTGCATTATGTTGTACAGAGGTTTGCTTACTGTCAGAACCAACTCAGATTGCCATAAGAAAAACAACAATAACTACATATGGATGCAGGATAAATACACAGCAATACCTATCTTGATGGAGTTGGCATGTATTCTTTATCTTCCTTAATTTCAAGTGTCTTTTTCATGGATGTCAGCTGTGGTTTTGAGATGGTTTAGTCTATTTACTATTTAGTTTACTTACTATTAGTATTTATTTTACCCAATATCATCACTTGTCTGTGAGATTTTCATTTTGTGGTTGCTGGCCTGTTCCCTTGATGCTAGAAGCTACATTATCAATGTTTTCAGCAGACTTACCTGTGGTGGAAAGACTTTTATAGTCTCTACAATCTAAAATAAGAAAAAATAATAAGAAAGTCCTGGTGATTTACTTCTGAAAGTTAACCAAAGAGAACATATAATATTATCCCATATAGTGCTGGAAGATTATCTCTTAAGGTTAGGGCCACTCAAAATACACAGTGGCTGCTTCAGTGGGATGGAGAAAACCAATCATATTGAAATTGTCTCAGAACTGAACTTTTGTTTTACGGTATGTTTCTGAGTGTTCTCCAATGATTGGCTGGTTCACAAGGTTTTCCACCGGTTGTCAGTAAGGGATCACAGCACTGATCCTTACTCTCTGTTGGCCAAGAGGCTGTTATTCATTTCCATCAGGTATGCTAACTAGTACATTGTTCAGAAAGCGTCCCATTGGAGAAAGCAAATAAAAGTCAGAAGTCAGCTTCACATTTAATGAGTTAAACAAAAATAACTGAATGGTTTTAAAAGTTTTGTTCTTGAAGATAATTTTTAGGAGTTAAGCAGATATTTGATATGCTCTCTCTATATACGTGTGTGTATGCAATGTGTGTGTGTGTGTATGTGTGTATGGTGCTGTAGTAGTTAAAGCACCTAGTTGCTAACCTAAAGGCCCACAGTGCAAACAGAGCAGCTTCTCTGTGGCCCAGGGATGTGGGACTACAGATTTTCTAAGTGCAATACATCATTTGGTCTCTTGACTGCTGCTTCCATGGACATTGATTGTGGATCCAAGTAAGGTGTAATGCTTCAAATTATCCCCCATTTATCTTGATGATGCTTATTGGTCTAATTCTGAGAATTTTGTTGTTTTCTTTTGTTGTGGTATAATCCATATTTAAGACTGCAGTTTAAAAAATTATTAATTGGGAGATAAAACATACATCATTCCGTTGTTCAATCACGTCAAACAGAATTGTACAACTGCTACATCAGTTAGTTTCCAAGTATTCTTTTTCTTCTTGGACTCCTTGACACCATTTCTTTTTTACCACCACCTCTAGACCACCTTGCCCCCAATCCTTATTTTACTTGCATTCCCTTTGATCTCCATCAGTGGTTCAGGTCCTGTTGGCTTTCAGCAAGCAAGGGATGTCATCTGCAGTGCTGAAGGGCTGTCAGTGCATCTTCCTCCCATCTTGACGCCATACTCTTCTTATCTAGCTCAGCTTCTTGGATTATTTTCTCAGCAAATTATTAAATAAGTATGATGAAAGGACAAAACCCTAACACATACTTTCCTGATTTAAATCCCTTGTTCTATTTAAATAAACACAATCTCATAACAATTTCTATGTTTCAGGAGTTTGGGATTACCTTGGCTGAGTGATTCTGGCTTAGGACTTCAGATATTTGAGTTAAGATGTTTGCAATCCTCCGAAAGTATGCCTAGGTCTGAAGTTATAAAGTTTTGTTTCCCCACATAGATCACAAGTTAACGCTGGCTTTTACAAGAGGAATCATTTCCTCACCATATGAGCCTCACCATTGATGTTCATTAGTGCTCTTACAACACAGCAAGTGTATCTCTGACCAAGAGATTCCAAAGAGGTCAAAGCAGCAGCCCTGGTTTCTTCTATATCTATTCTTGGAAGGTCTATTCAGTCACTTCTGCAATATCCAACCAGTTACACGGGGCAGTTAGCCCTATTCAATGTGATGGTGAGTACACAACCATATATGGACAACACAGTGAAGAACATTGTGGATTTTCTTGGAAGCTGGCAATCAGAATAATAACAACAACAATAATAATATAGTTCTTTTACTATAGCTCAAAGAAATAGGGATACAATTAACAAAAAGTTTATAAAACTACACTAAAAACTATAAAGCATTATTCAGAGAAATTGTAAGATCCCTTAATTGGAAAAATAAGTTCAATGATGCAAAAATGTAAATTCTCCCTCCCATCCCAAAATAAATCAGGCTTTTATGTGGAAATTGCCAAGTTGATTCTAGAGTTTATAAGAAAATGTAAAAGATCTTACGTGTACTCAGAAACAGGAAGAGAGTTGGAAGACAGACATGATGATCCCAAATCTCATTACAAAGGTAAATACAGAGAGTGACATACAAATGAGGTAGAGAAATAATTCATTGAAGCAGAAGCGAGTCCAAAAAGAGTCAAGGTTTTTGCTTGTTTTTAATTCATCAAAGCCTCAAGGCAATATAATTTGGGGAAAAATTTTTCAGCAAATTGTGTTAGAATAACATAAAGAAAATTAATCCTTATGCTATCATACATGCTATATAAAAGTAAACTCAATTTATTGTCAAATATCCTTTTGGCCTTTGGATAGGCAACAATTTTTCCATTGACTATAGCTAGCACTATTCATAAAACAAAACTATAGAAAGTTTGACTCCATCAAAATTACAACTTAACAACAGAGCATCAAGAAAATTAAAATGACAGTCTCAGACAGGTAGAGATGTGTGCTAAGCATGTAGATGACAAAGGAATTGAAATGAGAACATATCAAGAACTATATAATTCAATTCAGACGTGACAACAAAATCTTCATAGACAAAACAATATACGAATGGCCAGTACATGAAACTCTCAAAACCACTTATTGTCAATGAAATGCAAATTTAAACTACAATGGGATACCATGGTACATTTTTGTTATTGTTAGATTTAAAATATTGGCAATATCAATCTTGTCAAGGTTGTGGAGCAATTTGAACTCTCAAATATTCCAGGTGGGGGTATAAAATAGTATAACCACTTCAGAATGCAGCTTAGTTTTCTGGCTTACAAAGTTAATATGTGTTTACCATAGAAGGAGGCAATTCTACTACTAGATATTTACCCAAGAAAAGTGAAAATTTGTGTCCACAAAAGGATTTGTACTTTAAAGCAAATTTTCATGATAAAAGTAAAACAACGGAAACAGCATAGATTTTCATCTACTGGAAAATGATTAAATATAGTGTATTAAGAAATAGAATCACTTCTAGGTCAAGATGGCCAATTGAAAACACACACAATTATATCTCTATAACAGCCAGGAGACCATCCACAGGAAGGAAGCAGGCCAGCCTTAGATCTCACAGAATGGCTTTAATATTAAGTGAAACAAATTCCTACCTCCCAAAGTTTGAGGGACTGAGCAGAGAGAAGGCAGAAAGGAACTAACCTGCGTGCAAACCATCTGACACTTGCTAACCATGCTCCACCCTGCAGTACCTGACTAGCCACCTTCCTAGGGCCCCACATGGAACCTGAAACCAGGTGCAAGCACAGACCTCAGGGAGCCAGTGTCCAGGACTCTGTTCAGGCTTCCCACTCTCAGGACCCAGGGGAGGCCTTTGCAGAGTCAGAAATGCATCCGTACAGGGCTCTGTATGATGGGTCCCTTAGAACCGACACAGACATGCACCTGGCACCAAGACTTTTCCACTGTTGAAGAGAGCTACAGAGCTCCCAGACCAAGGAAAGCATCCACCCAAACAGGTCTCCCTTTTTTCTTTCTTTTTCCCTCTAGTTAATAACTCCCCAATTCAACCCCATATCAAACTACCTTTTTTCTGTTTCCTCTCGTTCCCCTTTTTCTTTCAAGTGATCTATTTTTGGTTTTCTTGCTCTATCTCCCCTTCCTTGTGTTTGCTCTTCTCACTCCGTTCATTTCAGAGTTCCCAGGGTCCCCTTGCAGCCCCACCGGACAGAGTCAATCACCACACATACTCAGCAGTCTACCCAGCTCACCTGTACCACGATGCCACAGAAACAGCAGCCTGAGCCCACACACCCACAGAAAGCAAGAAAAGCAGCACAGACCACTGACCCAAATTCAGGTCTAAGGGCATATTCTGGAGCAAAGGCCACTTAACTAATGGAAATAGAGCTCAAGCACTTTCAACAGATAGAGGAAATATTTGACAGAATAATGGGGAAAAATAGAAAAACTGGAAACCCTGTACTAGTTAGAATTCCAGAAGATAAATCCTAAGAGAACAGAATTAGGCAACATGGTAAAGGACTAGAGTAATAGAATCAAAGAAATAGCCAAATTAGTGAGCTTAAAAACAATTCCCTCAGCTACAACAAATTATAGATACAAACATGAAAATAGCAAAGGAAAGACTAAGAGGAGCATTTTATGTCTCATTGGGATTCAAGAGCAGGAATATACATAAAATTGGCAGAGAAAATAATAAAAGAAACCATGAAAGAAACTTCCCAAACACGATAAAGGAGGAATAAATAACTATTCAAGAAACCAAGAGAATCTGAAAGAGGATAGACCACTCCCTCTCTCCCCCCGCCCAACTTCCAGACATATTGTAGTTGAACTTCAATTTCAAGGAAAAAGGGATGATCCTGAAAGCAGCTAGAGCATAAAACAACAGTCACCTGAAAAGGAAAGCCAATACGAATAAGCTCAGATTTCTCTGCAGAAACCATGCAGGCAAGAAAACAATGGAGTGACACATAGAGCATCCTGAAAGAATTAAACTGCCATGCAAGAAAGCATCAAGACACCACGCGAAAATGAACACACTGATTTCCGTCTCAATACATAGAAATAGAGGGAAATTTTAAAAATAGAATTATACTTCATTAATAAAATAAGCCTACACATATTACATGAATAACTCAAAATATTATCATAAAACATTTTTTTCAAAAAGGTAGGCATATAAGGATACACCCAGTATGATTTATTTACATGATCTTTAATAATTGGTAAAATAAATTCAATGTTGGCCGATGAGAGGTGGAGTTTGACTAAATTGACTAAGAGAAAACTGTGGTGATGGAAAAGCTCTCGCTCCGGGTTGATACATTGGTTATATGGGTTATTTGTGTATCTAGATACACAAATCAGAACTCTTGTAAGATTTTACATTACATTTTATAAAAGTTTTAACCATACTGTATTCATTTTAAGGAGCCCTGGTAACCTAGTGGTTTCATGTTGGCCTGTGACCTGCAAGGTCAGCAGTTCAAAATCACCAGCTGCTCCTTGTGAGAAAGATGAGGCTGTCTACTCATGTATGAATTTTAAAATTGTATTTTAAAATTGATGTCACATTTATCTAGTAATGATGTAATAAAACAGAGCAAAGTGGCTACTTTTAATTTCTTATAGTTCTCGAAGCCTAAATCAGGGAATTAGTCATAAAGGAAGATCTTTTTTTTTCTCAAGTTTTTCCTGGGATACATCTCAAATAATACCAAGATGTGTGGGGGACCAGCCTCCACAGCGGAATGAGTCCTAGGGGTATTTGTGTAATTGAGGGGTAAATTAAAGAAACAACACGCAACACATGGAAATGGTCTCCCCTCCCATGGTGACTGGAACCAGAGTGAAGGACAACTGTATTGTCTCACAAGCTTTTAAAATCTCATCACACACATACGTAACAGGAAGGGGGCAGGCTAGGGATATACACGCAATAGGAAGGGGAGGTTCAAAGGCATACATGTGACAGGAAAGTACATATGTAACACGATGGGTGGGTTCTACAGTTAACATGGCGGCCTTGGTTGTCTCTGGGCTGGCTTGACCTTAGGTGTCTCTGAGCTCTTCTCAAGGGGAACAATCTATGATCCTTATCAGAGGGAGTGAACCTTACTTAGGGTGAGGTGGTCTGATTGTGATAGCAGATAACCTTCAGGCAGACAGCCTTTAAGCAGCTAACATTCAAGAGTATATAGTAAGCAACCACATGCTCACAAGCAGCACCTTCAAATTGGCATTGTTCTTGGGGTAGGAGGGCGCATTGTGGGGAAACACTTTTACTTAAGAGAACATGACTGGATGCACCTCCAACTCACAAATGTGAAGCCCTCCCTCCACGGGAGTCTGGGCTTCTCAGACTCCTTAAAACATGAGCATAGAGAGCTTTCCTGTACATCCTCTCTTCCCAATTCTCAGTCTCCCAAAAAGTAGTATAATTACAGGTGCTAATAAAGGTATTATCTCTTGGTATTATAACTTATATTAACACTCTTTCCTATGTCTTAGTGTTGCTTACAGGTCCATCTACTCTCTCTGTCTTCGCATGTGTCTCTCTAGCTATTTTCTTGTTTTATAAAGATCACTCAGAAAGTGTCTAGCTTTAGGATTCATCCCACACTGTGATGAATTCATTAGCAGAACAAATACCTCTATTTCCAAGCAGGGTCACATCCACAGCTGCAAAAGTTAGAGTTCAACCTATATATTTTTGTGGGACGCAATCCACAACAAGGAGACAAAAAAAATTTAATAGAGTAAAGTCAGGAAGTGAGTAGGTTATTACAGAAATCCAGGCAGCAAGTGATGGGGTACAAATGGATATCGTAAAATTTCTTATATATAATATGTTTTCCGGAATCTATCTACAACTTGCTTTGGAGCTGAATGAGAGGAATGAGGAACTGACAGGGATCGAGGATCAGAGCGACGAGAGTTTCTATTTCACTGGAAAGCTTTTTCAAACAACGATTCATCAATTTTTGTTCATCACTCTCTTCATAAATCTCCACAATTTTCATGCTCACCTCCCTTAGAAAGAATCAGCTTTCAACAATTTAGAAAGTTAGAATGCCAGTCGTTGACATAATTATTTACACATCTCTTATCTCTCCGGGGTTGGGGCAGGCAGCGCTCTCCTCTCATGAGACTGTGTTGCCTAGAATGCTTTGTCAGATGGCTTCTGGTGAGATCTGGCCAGTGGGCGAGATTGTAGGAAGGTTAAAATATAGGAGGAAGAAAGAGGTCAAATTATTTCTGCTTTCACCCTCTCTCTGGGAGAACCTTTGCCATAGTAGCTGTGTCTCCATGAGGGCCCTGGTTTCCACCAGGTAACGCCTTACTTTTGTCTGTAGCTTATTCGTGGTTTCCCATTGTTGTTAATACTTGAGTTGCCACACACTTTGCTGTTTGGATTCCCAGCTTTTCTGACTCTTGTGTACCTAAGTCTCTGCATGACATTTCCCATTTTAAAATCATAATATAATTTCTGTTTTCCTGATTGCACCCTGACCAATAGTTTCTTGAAAATGATGGAGTAATGCTGAGACCTGCAAACTCTTAGGACTTGTTCCAGTTTGCTCATGAGCTTACTTGCATGGGCCTGTGAAAATCTGAGATCAAGTGAAAAGCCAATAATCATATGCACAAACAAGGAGGGCTTCAAAAATATGTGGAAAATTCTATGATCTTTTAATTACATTTTCCACAATTTTTTAAAGCACCATTATACTTGCAGGAATGGTCAATTTAATATTAACATTGTCTTAAGAAATATTTTATATAACCTTTTAAAAATGTAATTTCCCCTTTAACTTGATAGTTAATAAATTTGCTAAGAATGCTTAATATATATTTTCAATTAGTATTATCACGTGTAAAGCTTTTTCTATTAGTATTCCTCAATAAACTCTTCTCTGCAATTCTGTAGTCCTGAAGAAAATGCATCCATAATTAACATCAAGGTTAGGGGTGGATATGTAAACAGTTTCGTCAAGAACATAACACATTCGTTATTATATGAGAGAAAGAATTTTCCTAATAGAAATAAAACTCCAGTAGCTTAAAAATTAGTCTTTAAACAGCAGAAAACATGAAGTTTGGAAATAACTGACAAAATGTATTTTTAAAGCTTATGATCTAAAATATATGTGCATAGTGTGTGCTAGTCCAGCGTTCTTAAATTCAGAGCACAACAGCAAGGAAATGTAAAGGGAAGGGAAGCACAGCTTATTTCTTGTTCACTTCAACCATCTGTTCACATCAACCACAAAGAAGCACACTTATAAGATTCATTAAACTGAGGAGTTATAATTCAATGTGGTAATAAGTCTTCAACACAAGATACAAGATCGCCAAATGATTATGGCAATGACATCATTGGAATGGGCATAATTACATGACGACTCGGATGTCGGATCATTCTTTTTCAGTTGGTCTCTCAATACCTCTCTTCATTCTTTATTCACAAATGTTTGGCTTTCAGGGAGGAGATAGAAATCGGATCCTGCAATGGCACAGACAAAGCTAGGGAGAGGGGGCGGAGATTGGGGTTTGAGCTCAGTCAGGAGCAAACACTCTACCTCCTTGTGCTTAGAGAGAGAGGGGAGTGAGATGAATGTGCATGAAGCCAGCCTCATTATCGGAGAGTGAAAGGTCATCAAAATCAATTTGCAGCATGATGTACAAAGGTCATTATCAGACTCAGATTTCCTCTGCCCGTTTAAAAGACAATAAAAATAAAGCGAGGGCTTTAATAACTGTGATTAGTAAAGGAAAAAAAGCATATCATTGAGCCATCTGTTTAAATATTTGTGCTACCTTAGTTTTATTCAAAACAGCATGAAAGATGAGCAGTAGGGCCGTTTTTGTTTTTTTTTATTTGTTTGCTTTTAAAATCCTGACATTTTCTCCACTGGTTGCCAGGATTTATAACACAGATGAAAGAGACCCACTGAAATGACTGCCCTTTGAAATCAATAGCACAGTATTTGTAATGACTTTCTTTTTATTAGAGAGCACTTCATTATTATTTTTATTATAATTTTATAAGACAGTCTGGAACAGAATTCATCATTCGCTTATTTGAAGCATCTCACTTATGCAAAGGCACAGATGGCCTGCTCTGAGGAGATTTAATCACCCTGGGTAGGGCTGCCTGGATGCTAAGGAAATGCAAGCCAGCAGAGAGACAGGAAGCAACCGGCAGCAATGATGTTTGCTTGGGCACCGTTAAGAGCCCTCCGGAAAGGAATTCATCTGGAACTTTAAAAGTTGTATCTATGTTTTGGTTTTCCTCTAAAACTTGGGATACTACTACTACTTGATGAGATCAGGGCTTGGGATGTTTTTAACTAATCGGTAAGAAATGCCTATTATAATGCGACCCAATGAGTACAGGTTCGTGCAATCACATACAAACTCACATACATGTACAAACGCATAATACATTCATACAAACAGTGAATTAGTTTAAGATGCAATATTTGCCATTACCATAGAGGATGCACAGGAGGCCTGATGGCATTGTGGGTTTGGGTTGGGCTGCTAAAGTGAAGGTCAGCGGTTCAAACCCATTTTGGGAGAAAGTTGAGGCTGTCTGTGCCTCTAAACACTGCATTCTCAGAAACCATATGGAGCAGTTTGACTCTGTCATCCAGGGTCAATATGGGTCAAAATCAACGTGAGGGCAGTGTGCCTGTGCATTTGGGGTTGGCTTCATAGGTGAGGCATAATACTATTTTCTAATCCATCCTCTTTATTTTTTACATCCTAGTCAAAATTCATTAAGGTATTTTAATAAGCAAGTCTGATCCCTTGGTTTGAAAAGCAGATGAATGAGGTTATTTTTGAATGTTAAATAGAATTATATATGTAGGTGCTAAGTAAACGCGTTGTCATTGATTCAATTCTGATTCATAGTGACCCTGTAGGATAGATAGAACTGCCCTGTAGATTGACACGTCTGTAAATAGAGGAGTGGAAACTTCATCTTTCTAACCAGGAGCCACTGGTGGGTTCAAATTGCTCTCTTTGTGGTTAGCGGACCAATCATGTCTGGTATATAATAAACATTTGATACTAATAACGGTTATCATTATTAGTATTGCTAACTGCTTTGCAGTTGCCACCCCCCCCCCCACCACCACCACTTTCATGCTCCCACCTCACTCCTACTCAGGAACATTAGAACAAACCCCACCTAAATCTGTGTCATCTCCATAATCAGTTGAGAATCTGACTGTTGGGATTCATAGGGTTTTCATGGGCTGATTTTTAAAAGTATTTAACTTAGTTTTTCTTCTCATTCTTTGTCTAGAAGCTCTGCTGAAGCCTAGTCAGCATCATAACGACATGCACATTTCCACTGACAGATGAGGATGACGGCTGCACATGAAATTCATTAGCCAGGAATCCAGTCTCCTGCATGGAAAGTGAGAACTCTCGCTGTCACTAAACTCCCCTTTGTCCCCTCCCTCCATTGCCCACCCTACCCCTGAGATGCCCCCCTTTCCCCCTATAATAATCTTTATCTATTTATTTTGCCATTTCTTACACAATCCAATATGTCCATTCACATACAATTGTGTTGTTTGATCCCATCGCGTGCAGTTATAAAATCAGCAATGCTATCAGTTTCCTATTCCTCTCCCCACCTGTTCCAATACCCTCAGGGAACCATTACTCCCGTTACTATTTCTGAAGGTTTATTTTTCTTGGCTTTCATGTACAGAATTATCTTATATATACAAATAAATATAACATGACTGATGAGGCAAAGCAAGTAAAAGCCATAGTAGTAAGGGGAGGAAATAGTAAAGAGCTCGAGGACAGTTATGTGGTTCATCAGTGCTATACTGCACCCTGGATATATCATCCCTTCCATGTGGCCCTTCTGAGAGGGACTGTCCAATTATCTTACAGGTGGGTTTTGGGTCTCCACTACATCCACGCCCCTTTACATCAATTTGGTTGCTTGTTTTTGAATTTCTGCTACCTCTTTCTGTTGATACCTCAGGATCACATAGGCCAGTGTGCTTCTTCCTTTGGGCTATGTTTCTTCCCTGCTAGGTGGTCGGTTGTTTGACTACATTGACCCTTGTGCTGGTCATTGTTGACGCCCTGCTCACCTCCTCAGCTTTCTCCTTCCATGCCCTCCAGAAACCATCAGACCAGTTGCTGTCTCCATAGATTGCCTGAGTTAGTCGAGGTAGAAGAGAGAAACAAATTCATGGACACTCATGTGAATAAGAAAGAGCTTTATATAAAGATCTATTGTACATTAAGTAAACATCCCAGCTCAGTCCAGATCAAGTCCATGAGTCCAATATTAGCCCAAAATACCTGATACCAATCTATGAAGTCTTCTTCAGACTCACAAAACCTATGAAATGGCACCAAATGCAGGAAGATAATAGGCCAGGGTGTGGGAAGTCTTGTGGATCCAGTGGTGTTGTAAGCATCTCAGCACTGACAGGGGTCTCTACATGGCTCCTTCAGCTCAGGGCACTAGTGTAGTTCCATATGTCTTCTCAACTGGGATGTCTAGCAGGGAGTGAGCAGAGAGAGAGTGTGTCTCCCACCTTCAAGGAGGAATATTGGAGTTCCCAGAATCCTCAGGAGAAGGCCATGCTCACACAGAGGCCTCATTGACTATGACTTGATTGACAGGCTAGACTCCACCCCTTCACTCTGAATCCTCAAATTGACACCAGATTATGTAATTACCACATTGCCTATCCTGTCTACCTTATCTAGATAAACACACATACACACACACACACAAAACCAACCCCCCCCCAAAACAAGCAAGCAAACAAACAAACTATTACATATAGCCACAACTCTAACAGGGATGCTTACAAAGAGCAGGTGAATATGTCTCTGTTAAATAGAGAGAAGGACATGCTATAAACAATCAGTCCAGTCCCCCTTCCTCCCAGAGCTACATATGCTGGGTCCTACTTGCCTAGCAACTCACGCACCCTCTTAGTGTTCAGCATTCATGTCCAAAAGGCCAAGCATCCTAAATCTCCCATTCCTATTCCTGCAGCCAGGGCTACAGCAGTCTCTGTTCCTGCTTGGAGAAGCTCATTTCCAGAGATGACGGCAGGGCCGTCCTCAGCTCGAGATCCGACGTCTGTATTCTTCCTGGATGACAGTGCCGCAGAGGACAGCCCTGATGATTCAGCTTGGGAAGAGGGGCTGGTCAACTTGCACTCAAGGGGGAAAACCAAGAGGGGAGTGAACAAACCAGTGATGAACGTGAAGCCACGAAGTCCCCAACGTAACATAATCGTAGACCTCTGACTGGGGTGCAGGGGCAGCCTTGGTACCCCATCTAGTCTTGTTTGGGATTACTCACAAGGGGCATAGTGGGGTGGGAAGGGCACAAGACAGCTCTATCTTGCTCTATCTTATGCAATATTGAAGAATAATGAAAGCACCATGGATGGCCAAAAGAACAAACAAGTCTACCTTGGAAGAAGTACCGCCAGAATTCTCCTTAGAGGCAAGGATGGTGAGATTTTGTCTCACTTTGGACATCTTCTCAGGAGAGACCAGTTCCTGAAGAAGAGCGTCATACTTAGTAAAGTAGAGGGGCATCTAAAATGAGGAAGGTCTTCAACAAGCTGGACAGGCACAGTGGCTACAACAATGGGCTCAAGCATAAGAGCAGTTGTGAGGACAGTGCAGGCCCATGTGGTGCTTTGTTTACAACGTGTCCCTATGCATCAAAACCAACTCAGTGTTGCCTAACAACAACAATCATGATGCAACCTGGCTCTGAAAAATTAATGAACTGATTTTAGACTAAAGAACAGATCAATTTGTAGGTGAGTAAAAATATAAATGTGAGCATAAAATATCACTGAAAATTGCTTTAAAATTTTTATATTCTAGGATTTCTGATTAACTTACTAGTTCTTAACGATATCATGAGATGTATATAAAAGGACAGAAGTGTAATTTCTATAAAATCTTGCCATTTTTAAGAGATATGCAAAGTGAACAGACAGAAAGGCAAAAAGTGAAGAAATAGCACACATATAGGGGAGAGGAGAGAGTCAGACAGAGAGAAGAGAGGGATGAAGGAAGGAAGGAAGTGGAATACAAAAAGGAATAGCTATCTAACATGTTACTATGAATTATTAAATTACTTTTCACAAGTGTCAAAGTAGAGTTTTGAAAACTTGATTAAATGAGATATCGTATTTCTTAATTTATTCAGTCAATAAATATGTATTTATTGAGGACCTATGTTTCTACCACCAAGATAGAAAAAGATACAAAAAGTCACTATATCAAAAAGAATTGGGTAACATTCAACTATATCAAGAGATAGAATATGATCAAGAACCATAGTATTAATGGAAGACCTTCAAAATGAACGGAAGGCATTAGAAAACCACAACAAAACAAATACATGGCTCCAGGAATTGAAGTAGGTCAAAGGGAGTGTAATAAAAAACACGGGAGGACTGTATCTACTTCTTCTGGCTTCCCTATAGTAAAGAGGTAGGTGTCAGAGATGCCTCCAGTTTCCTTTCTTCTTATAATCTCCTCTGACAGCAACCATTCTTCTCACATCACTCTATGTCTATCCTGGGCTCAAGAAATCTTGTAATGGCCACACAAAATGCATAGACAATACTCACATTCCATGGTTATGATGGAAGTTAATAGATGATCACAAATCAGGATCAGTAAACAATAAAGGTACAATCATTGGTCCACAGTAACATCTCCTCAGCCAGCAACCAAGTCGCTCTCTAATCCTCAACCTCTTAACCATGTGGCCCTTTGGCCTCTATGGACCAGGTGAGGTAGTTAGTTTATTGTGCCAACCTGGCCAATAAACACATGTGGGATTAATTGAAGGGCGGAGTGATAAACGGCTCCACGAGCCTCACCTCTCTTTGATCATTGGACCAGTGTGTGGCTGCCTTGCTTGTTCTGTGCCTCAATTTGCGAGCTACACTACCTGTGGGCCACCTAACCCGTAGACTGTGTCACTGTAATTTGAGGTTCCTTCAAGACCTGTTTCGCCACACCATTGGAGTTTATATCTCTTGAGCTGGGGACTTTCAGGCCCTGTCATCTGGCTGACTGACCTGCTTGCTGTTTGCTGCCTGTGCCCAATAGCCTGTATTGCTCTACAGAGGACTATCTGGTGACCCTCAAGACTTGAAGGAATGCCAGTGTCTCACAACTGTCTCATGGGAGTGAGTTGCACTGGGCCATTTGTACTGCTTTATAATTTAATTAACTGTTTGTTTCTTATGTTAAACATCTATCTGTATAAATATGTATACAATTATTAGCATTCTGGTTTTGTTTTTCTAGAGAACCTTGTCTGACACACCAGGAAACAGGCCTTCGCTCTGTCTCACAATCTCACAGTCTTGCTCTGTCCTATAGCCTACAAAGCACAGTATGTGGAGGCACAGTCTCTGGAGTCCCTTGTCAGCCTCCACTGCTTCAGAAAGAGGTCTAGAGCATGCATCTCCGACGGTCCTGGACTCTCGTTCCTTGCTGCTGCCACAAATGTGGCTTATACTTATTACCGGTGGGGAGATAGGGAGAGTTGTATTGGAAACAGACACATCCTTCTATTAGAATAGCACATACCCTACTTGCGTAGTCCCACCCAATAATTTCCTAGGAGTTACAGGGATTTGGGTAGAAGAACCATATGAAGAAATCTCATGCTACCACATGAAATCTTTCAACACACTAATGCAACCCTGGAAGTACTAGGCCAAGAAATGTGTGAGATAAACTGCATAGTCAACCGGCTGCAAACCATCCATATTTGTGTCCATTCCAAAGAAGGTGACCAGCAGAATGCAAAATGATTGAACAATATTATTAATATCACATGCAATTAAAATGTTTTGAAGACAATTCAAAAATGGTTACAGAAGAATATTTATGAAAGCTGCTAGAAATTCAAGCTTTATTCATTAGAGGGATATGGGACAAAGGATATAATTTCTGATGTCAGGTAGCACTTGGCTGTAAACAGAATGGTATATTGATGGCTATTTGTGATTCATTGGTTATACAAAGGCATTTCACTATGTGGGATATCCATGTGAAGAATGAGAATTTAACTGTGCTTGTGGGGAATCTATGTAGACAACGACAGTCATTTGAACATAACAGGGAGATGCTGCAAGATCTCAATGAGAATAATGTGTGTGTCAGGATTGTATCTGTTTGTAGGTAATTGTTTAGTTAATATTATTTTTAAATGATCTCCTTTTTAAATAGAAGCTAAGTATACAGTAAGGACCTCTGGTAGCAAAGGGATTAAGCTTTCAGCAATTAAATGCAAGTGTGATAGCCATTTGGCTAACTAGATTTGGGTGGGATGAGATACCCTTACTGCGAGCACACTTCTGATGCAGTTAATTGAACGGTGTTTCCTTGGGGGCTGGGGGTGTAGCTCTGCTTTTCATATAACTGGACATTGTGGAAAAACTTGCTTTCTTGTTGCTAGGTCTGGCTTCTGCATCTGACTCATTACCCTCTAATTCTATAGATTTGAGTCAATAGGCTGTCATATTGCCTGTCTACTCTGAGAATTGGAACCTGTCTGGACTAGGACTTGTCTGCTTATACAATTGTGTGAGATATTTTCTTAATGTGATTTTATCTCTCAAAACCCACTGCCATCAAATCGATCTCAACTCCTAGTGACCCTATAGGACAGGGTAAAACAGCCTCATGGTTTTTTGAGATTTACCTCTTTATGGGACTAGAAATCCTTGCCTGTCTCCCATGGAGTGACTGGTAGTTTTGAACTGATGACCTTGCATTATACCACCAAGGCTCCGAAGTTATCTCTACATATAGATATATGTGTCACTGATTTAGGTTCTCTAGAGGATCCAGCCTAAGACAGCAAGGGTGGCAGTTTGAATCCATTAAAGGCTCTGTAGAGGAAGAGGTGGCAAACAACGTCTGTAACAATTACAACCTTAGAAACACTAGGAGGCATTCTGTAATTCCCTGCCGGGTTGCTAAGAGGTGAAATCAACTCAAGTCAGAGAGTCTTTTCTGGGTTTTTGCTGTAAGTATGTCCTGTTTGTGCTGAAGAAGGGTGTGTGTACAAAGTGCCTTTTTCTACATCCTGGCTTTTCCATGGAGGCCATCGTGTTTCTCTCTACATCCGCATTCTAGTCTTTCTGGCTGTCTCATACTGACTTGTTGACGAACTTGTCCTTGGAGACTATCACCCAATTGACTGGAGATAATAGGAAGGTTTAGACCGTATGTCATGTATCTTAATTTCTCTCTATTGGCAAATGGACTTTAATTGTCCCAATTTGCTTTGGAAATGTTTAAAGAATTAAGAATAACTATGTGCCTCTTGTTTCTGTCTGTCCTTCTTCTTCTCACAATGGTATAGTAGCTTAGGGGAAATAATTAAGAACATTTTTCTCTAGAAAACAGGTTTTTTTTTAACAGTAATTTGTGCTTTGTGTCATATTATAGTGGTGAGTGTAAATTTATCTTTGAACCATGTTTTATTAACTTTCCCCCCCACAGAGTCACATCAAAAGAGTCTATAAATAAATGATGTGCCCAGCCTGCTAGTTCTTACATGCATACCAATTACTTCTATTGGTTTCAAAACACGTAGTCAGTACTTTAAACAACCGTGATAATATCACAAACTAAAATATTCAACATCTCCATCTCGGTATGCTGTCACCATGCAGAGAACGATTAGAATTGGTAATGAGTTTCACTGCTGGTAAGTTGAGTGGCAAGATGCATTTTATACCCATGCTTATGTCAAACTCAATTAACATTCTACCATAGTATATTTCAAAGACACTGACCTAATCTCAGAGAACAATGCATTTATTTATTTCATATTAAAAGCTCTTACCTTTTATGAAGGGTTCTTGAAGCAAAGATATTTATTGTCATAGTAATATTTTAAGTTGACACTTCTGAAGAAATGCAAGGAAATGCACTTCGTTGAAAATTCTAACTGTAAGTGATGCATGTCATTAATATGGAAGAAGAAAAGAATCTTTCAAGCTATAAATCTCTAGGTCTTAAAAATCATATAAAGAGCCCATCGTCTTACAAACAGCACATTTCAAATTATCCTGAGGTGAGTGATTATTTTTTGTATACACACATATAAACAATTAAAATAAACTTTTGCAGAATCACAATTTTGTTGTGCGTATATATATGCATGTGTTTATATATTACAGTGTTCTCTCCCATTCTTAATGCATAAGCCAATTAACACATCACTAAAAGTATAATATATGTGTTAGTATATATATGTGTGTAAGCATGTGAATGATTTTTTACTTTCTCCATTAAATATATATTAATGGCATGCAAGAAGATATTTAAACAAAGTTTAACTCATTATTCAAATGAGTAGTGCACAAATGTTTAGAAAGTTGGAGAATCAGGGATTTTTCTGAGAGGACCACCAAATGTAATTATACTGTTCCAAAGTTTATATCAAGTATCAACTGCTCAAGTCTGTAGAAAGGCTTTGCCAACATGATGGCAGAACATCTGGATAAAAAAAAGGAATGATTCTGTAAAATTATCCATCTGTTTTGTCTACACAGTATGAACATCTATATAGTCAGAAACATTGGGCTGTTTAGCACAGTATAGACAAAACATCCCAATATTTAAAGTTCCTTCAGAGCTGACATCTGGATGGTTGAACATTTTTTGCCTTATGTCTGTATTTTGGAAGTTGCACAGACATAGCTCTGGTAGTTATGATTACCAACCCGTTTCTTTTAAAAATGTAGCCATTTATAGTTCTCTTGATTGTGTGTATGTCTAGTTATTTTGTTTAGTTTTGTTTTTTAAATATCTGCTGAAACCACAAGGAGTGGAAACACTGATCAATGAAAGACAGCAGGGGGAGAATTTAAATCTTTAAATTTAAAAAAAGAAATATGATTAAAATGTATAGAATTAATAAAACAATATGGAATGTGAGGATTAAAGGTTACTTCAACCCTGTTTCCCTAATTGAATCAGTATTATAGAGCTGGCCTGGACAGCCAGAAATCTGGTTTTGAGAAGTAAATGTACCACACCTCTTGGATATGTATAGAAGGAATGTGTTCAGAGAAGGTTAAGGATAGAATCTCTCTGGTGTCCATGATTCTTCTCAAGTCCTTATGGAACTCTGGTGGTGTAGTGCATTACACATTGGCTTGCTAACTGCAAGGTCAGCCTTTCAAGCTGTATCAGTCTGGGTAGACTAGAGAAACAAATCCAGGGAGACTCATATGTGTATAAGAAAGAGTTTTATATATAAGAGCAGTTCAATATTGAGAATACATCCCAGCCCAGTCCAGAACAAGTCTATACGTCTGATATTACCCTGTATGTCTGATACCATCTATAAAGTCCTCTTCAGACTCACAAAACACATGCCAAATGCAGAAAGATCACAGGAAAGTGGGCAGGAAGTATTGTGGATTCAGTGGCATTGTAAGCATCTCAGTGCTGGCAGGGGTCTCCATGTGGCATCTCTGGTTGCAAAGGTCTGGCTCCATCAGCTTCACTCCATTTGTCTTCTCCACAGAGATGTCTCACAGGGAGTAAGCCTCCAAGGAGGAATACCAGAGTTCCCAGAATCCTCAGGAGAAGGCCATGCCCATACAGAGGCCTCATTGACTATGACCTGTTGACAGCTTAGACTCCACCCCTTCACTCTGAATCCTCAAATTGACATCAGATTATGTAACTACCACAAAGCCCATCCGCTACTCTTTGGGAGAAAGATGAGCCTTTCAGCTCCTGTAAAGACTTATAGCTTCAGGAACCACAGGCAGTTATACCTTGTCTTATGAGTCAGAATCCATTCAATGGAAGTGGATTAGGTTTAGGATTGGTTCCCAAGTCCTTGATGATCTACAACATTTTCGAGAGAAAAAAAGTTTGAAGAAGCTAACTTCACAACCTAGAAGAATACTAGTTAGAGACAATATTGTTGGTATGTGCTGTTGAGTCGGTTCCAACTCATATGTTAATAAATAACAACAGGGAGAGAGAACAAAGAGGGGGCGAGGCAGGGGAAGACAACGGCACAATTTCCCATCACAGTGTTTTGTTTGTTTATTCCTCACCGGAAAGTTAGACTTCATTTAAATAAAGTATTTTTGAAGTATCTACTGCTAGAAGAGTTTTTAACTTGATTGCTGTGTGCACTTTAAAAATGTTAATTGTCTAAATGCATGTTAATCTTAAATTAAAACCCGGGAGAGGGGCGGAATCTGTGCAACCCTCTGCTCTTCCCCAAGAAGAAAAATAAATCCCTTTTATTTTTTGTTAGTGAAATTTGGGATGAAAGCATTTGTTTGAGTCAATTTAATTTTTTAGCAATTTTTTAGTCAATTTTATCTAGCATCACATGGCTTAGTTAAAATGACTTCTTTTTTTATCTGAGCAGACACATCTCCAGAACAAAACCAATGGCCAGCAAGTGTCTTCAAAGGTGCATTTAAAATGAAGATGATGCAAGTCATATTGCTGAAAATATAAGCACGGGTCTACTGTAAACCCAAAGTTGCTCACCTGGCAGAAAAGTTACATGATTCTATGTGGAATCTACCCCGGCACTTCTGCTATGGTAGATACTTATACAATTGCCTGGAATTCGTTGGGCCATCATGACCGAAACAGCAGTCATTAAGTTGTGGGATATATTGTACTTAGCATTTGAACTAAGCTCAGAGCATTGATTAAGACTTTTAATTGCGTGAGGTTTGTTTTTGAGTTTGGTTGGTGCTGTCGTTCATTAAAGGAGCTTTCAATCATCCATCATCTTTCATTTACTTGGGATTTTATGTCAGCGGCTGTGAAAACAATGGGAATCATTTTCTGCGAAAACAGTAGGAATGCCTGCCTCTTGAATCCCCAGTCTGTCTGCCATCTTTTGCACCATGGTGGCTTGCATGTTGTTATGATGCTGGAATGAAAACCATCAGTATTTATAATAGAGCAGGATCACTTGGGACAAATTTCTTAGACCTGCAGCTTAAGACAGACTAAGAAGTAAGAAAAATGATCTTTCAAAAAATTATCCAACAGCAACTCTGTGGATCACAATCGTGATATATTGCTGAATGACGAGTCTCCTAGGTTGAGAGGCATTCTAAATCTACAATACCTATAACAATGGATGACAGTACTAACAGTTGTGCAGATAGAGGAACATCAGATAATACATTTCATGCTTTACACCAATAAGCTAAAGCTGACACTACAATAACTAACAAAAACATTTTAATGTGTTTTTAATATTGAAATAATCAAGGTTTAGTTGCAGTTTTCTTTTAAACTCATGAATTTTAATTATGCTGAATGAGTCCCTCTGTAGAATGGTGTGAGTAACAAGTGAATGAAGCACTGTCTATAATATTCCCTTTAAAACAATGTCCATGATACAAAGTCTCACTGGCCCAGGACTGATTCCTCAACCATGAGGACTGGTGACAATGTCTATCTGCTAAAAGATCGTTATGTCCAGAAGTTTGCCTTTCACAGCTAGACCAATAATAAATGGAAAAAAAGCTTGCACTTGACCTGGAATGTCTTTTGCTTGGATACACAACCAGTGCTTGTGGATCAGCAATTAAGCAATCAAAAGATGTACTGCATCCAGTAAATCACCTGTACAAGACCTCATCAGAGTACTGGAGAACAATGGTATTTCTTTGAGGACTAAGGTTTGGTTGACCCAAGTCATCATATTCTCCACTGCATCATAGGCATGTAAAAGTGGTACATTGAATAAGGAAGAATAGATGCATTTGAACTGTGGTTCTGGAGAAGACTATTGAAAGCCCATGGACTACTACAAGGACAACCCAATTTGTACTGGAAGATGGACAGCATCCTCCTTGGAGGGAGGATGGCAAGCCTTCATCTTACATACTTTAGATGGGCTTTCAGGAGAGACCAGTCCCTGGAGAAGGACGTTGTATCACGTTTGGTAAAGTGAAGGGGCAATGGAAAAGAGAATGACCCTCAGTGAGATACGTTGGCACAGAAACTGCATTAATGGGTTGAGACATAGGAACAATTATGAGGATGGTGCAGGACCAGTCAGTATTTTGTTCTGTTATACAGAGTGTCATTATGGGTCAGAGCCAATTTGATGGCACTTAACAACAACAACAGCAACACAAATATATATGTTTCATTCCTATGAATATGACCTTATTCAGAACCAAGGGATTTCTTTTGTTATATTAGAGTGATATACTAAAGCAGGGTTTTCATAATCTTAAGCCCTTCTTAATGACATTTTAGAAAGGGAAATAGAGTCACAGCAAAACAGATTCATGGGGAGATACTATTTATGATGTGGAGGCAGACTTATATATACTTAGCAAAGGCTCATCAAGGAATGATGACAAAGTAGCATAGAGGCTACTTTGTGATCAAGACCCTGCTTTGAATTTTTAAACCCCTAACTGAGAAAATACATTTATACTCCTTAAATAATATGTGGTACGACATACCACAACTAATGGGACACAGCAAAGGCAGTCATCAGAGGAAGTTTCATAGCAATACACGCACACCTGAGAAAGGAAGAGAGACTCATGATTGATAGGCTGGCACAAAATTTACAACAACTAGAGCAGAGTCAGGGAAATCCTACTAATAGCAAAAGAAAAGAAATCAGGGCTGCAATTCAGGAGAGGAAAAATAAGAAAACTATGGAAAAAATTAATACTGCTGAAAGTTGGTTCTTTGAAAGGATTAACAGAAGCGATAGAACACTGGCAACCTAACCGAAGAAAGGAGGGAACAAATCTCAATGGCAAGAATAAGGAATGAAAGAGGGGTCATTACAACAGACCCTAAAGAAATCAAAAGGATACTTACACAGTACTATGAAGGATTGTACTCCAATGAATTCAACAATTTGGAAGACATGGACACATTCTTGAAAAAAATAATCCCTCGCTAGACTATCCTCAGTGGACACCAAGAAGCTCAACAAACCCATGGCAATAGAAGAAATAGAAAAGGTTATCAAGGGATTACCAACAAAAAACATCCCTGAACCAGATTCTCCATCACTGGAGAATTCTATGAAGCATTTAGGGAAGAACTAGCACCGATCCTACACAAACTCTTCCAGAACATAGACAACGATGGCAAACTCCTGAACTCCTTCTATGAAGCTAGTATAACTCTGATACCCAAACCGGACAAGGATCCCACAAGAATCGAGAACTACAGACCAATATCCCTAATGAACATCGATGCCAAAATCCTTAACAAAATACTAGCCAACAGAATACAAAAATTTATAAAACAAATAATTCACCATGACCAAATGGGATTCATACCAGGGATGCAGGGATGGTTCAACATATGAAAGACCATTAGTATTATTTGTCACATTGACATGAAAAACTGTAAGAACCACATGATAATATCGATAGATGCAGAAAAAGCATTCGACAATATCCAACACCAATTCCTGTTTAAGACACTTGAGAAGATAGGAATGGAAGGAAAGTTCCTCAAGACAATACAAGCTATATATGAAAAACCAACAGCCAAAGTGGTAGTCAGTGGAGAAAAGACTAACACAATCCCATTGAAAAAGGGAACCAGACAAGGATGCCCCTTGTCCCCACTCTTATTTAATATTGTCTTGGAGGTTTTAGCTAACAGCATAAGGCAAAGAAGAGACATCAAAGGTATTTGTCTGGGGAAGCAAGAGGTGAAACTATCGTTATTTACAGATGATAAGATCTTATATATGGAAAATCCAAAAAGTTCCATAAGGTGAGGCCTGGAAGCAATATAGGAGTTTCGCAGAGTGGCAGGATAAAAGATCAACAAACAGAAGTCCATCGGACTGTTATACACATCAGATAAGACCACAGAAGAAGAGATAAAAAAGGTAGTATCCTTCACAATAGCCAAATACAAATTGAAATATCTAGGGATATACCTGACTAAAAGATCTATACAGGGAAAACTACAGAACACTATTACAAGAAACCAAGAGCGACCTCAACAAATGGAAGAATATCCCATGCTCGTGGATTGAAAGACTCAATATAGTCAAGATGTCAGTTCTGCCAAAGGCAACATATAAGTGTAATGTAATCCCGATACAATTACCATCATCTTTCTTCAAAGAAATGGAAAAACTGATTACCAACTTAATATGGACAGGGAAGAAGCCCAGAATTAACAGAGAAATACTTAAGAAGAAGGACACAGTGGGAGGGCTTGCTTTACCTGACATTAGCACATACTATATAGCCACAGTTGTCAAAACCGTATGGTATTGGTACAATGACAGATACTCAGACCAATGGAAAATAATGGAAAACCCAGAAATGAAATCATCAGCATACAGACAACTGATCTTTGAGAAGGGCCCCAATAATATCCAATGGGAAGCAGAAGCCCTCTTCAACAAGTGGTACTGGAAAAAAATGGATATCTACCTGCAGAAAAATGAAGCAAGACTCTTATCTCACTCCTTGCACAAGAAAAACTCAAGGTGGAGCACAGACCTTGAAGTTAAACCCCAAAGTATTAGGGACATCAATGAGGGAATTGGGTCCAACTTGATAACTTTGACACAGGGAATTCATAGGCTATCAGAAATAGAGAAGGACACAAACACAGAGGAGGCACAGATTGACAAATGGGAGATACTGAAGATAAAACACCTGTGTGCATCGAAAGAATTCTCCAAGAGAGTAATAAGGTAGTCCATGGACTGGGAAAACATCTTTAGCAATGACACATCAGACAAAGGCCTTATTACTAAAATCTACAATACTCTGGTAGCTGCCAAAAAGAAAAAAGCTAATTGCCCACTTGAGAGGTGGGCAAAGGACTTGAACAGAAGTTTCACAGGGGCAGAAATCCGAATGGCCAACAACATACGGGAAAATGTTCCTGATCTTTAGCCATAAGAGAAATACAAATTAAAACAATGAGGTACCACCTAACACCCTCAAAGGTAGCCCAATTCAAAAAATCAGAAAGCAACAAGTGTTGGAGAGGCTGTGGGGAGACAGGAACTCTCATCCACTGCTGGTGGAGTTGAAAGTATGTTTGACTACTATGGGAATCAATCTGGCAATATCTAAAACAGATGGATATCGAGTTACCATATCACCCAGCAATACCCCTACTGGGCATATATCCAGAAGACGCAAGAAAGAAACCAAGGCCAGACATCTGTGCTCCAATGTTTTTTGTGGCACAGTTCACAGTTGCAAGGAGTTGGAAGCAACTCAAATTTCCATCAACTGACGGTTGGATTAAAAAACTGTGGTATATACATACAATAGAGTACTACGCATCACTAAAAAGCAGTGATGAATGTATGAAACACATTGCTGCATGGGAAGAACTGGGGGGAAATCATACTAAGCTAAGTAAGTCAGGCACAAAAGGATGAGTACAATATGAGTCCGCTGAGGTAAGCATTTAAAATAATACAAAAGGGGCATAGGGAAAAAACTACTGTATACAAACATTCTTGAGGTAAGGACCGTGTAGTATGGCAGGGACCAGATCAAATGCAGAGATGTACATGGTAGACAACTGGGGAGGAGGTGGGGAAAGGAAAAAAAATGAGGAAAATAAGGAAGAAATGGGAAGCGGGAAGCATGCGGCACTAACTCACGCAAGGGGAGAGTATTGTTTATATCTCCACAGGGAAAGAGGGTGCAGACTTCAACACAGTGCCCCAAGGTGTGAATGCAACATTCCAGCATGGAGTAGGGAACCAGTCGAGAGGTCAGGGTGCTGGCCCCAGTTCTAAATACTAAGTGGATGCCTGCCCCTATCCCCAGAAGAATTTATTTCAAAGGATGGCATTGAATCTGCACCTCTAGGAGAGGGACAGATCTGATCGGAGCACATGGGAGCAGATGAAGGGGGAGTAGGAGAGAGTGGAGCACATCCTGGCCCAGCAGGCCTTGAGGAGGATGACCCCAATTACAGCAGCCAGTCCACAGAGAGGACTACATGGCCAGCCCCACTATGAGACAAGATGCCCCTCACTGACCCATGGCCCTGCGGGGAACAACACCAGAGAAACGGTGTGGGAATTGCGCGTCTGATCTGATCCCACCACACCAAGGCAAAGCACAGGGGGAGTGCAGCAGAACACCAAGAGAATGGAGCAGCAAGGACCCCAGGGATGCTGAAGGTGGACTTTAGGGCCAGGGCATGGTGCCCCTACAGACTGGACTAGAAAACACTCCTAAAGGCCAACAAGCCATCCTTGAACTAACTACAAGCTTTTCTTTCTTGTTGTGTTTTGTTTTGTTCTTTGTCAGTGGTTTGTTGTTGTTTTGATGTATATTGTTGCTTGGTTTTGCTCTGTCTTGTTTTTGTGCATGTTATTATCGCCGAAGGTCTCTCTAAATAAGATAGGGTGGATGAACAAACTGGAGGAAAAACAACGGGACCGACAGTTCCCAGGGGACATGGAACAGGAGGAGGTGGGGGGAAAGGAAGTGGTGTTAACAAACCCAGAGACAAGGGAACAACAAGTGATCCAAATTAGTGGTGAGGTGGGTGTGGGAGGCCTGGTAGGGCATAATCAAGGGTAATGTAATGAAGAGGTATTGCTGAAACCCAGGTGGGGACTGAGCATGATAGTGGGACAGGAGGAAAGTCAAGGGAAATAGAGGAAAGAGCTGTGAGGCAAAGGGCATTTATAGAGGTCTAGATAATGGCATGTACATATGCAAATATATTAATATATGAGGATGGGGAAATAGATCTATGTGCCTATATTTATAGGTTTAGTATCAAGGTAGCAGAAGGACATTGGGCCTCCACTCAAGTACTCCCTCAATGCAAGAATAATTTCTTCTATTAAATTGGGATTCTATGATGCTCACCTTCCTGACACAACCACTGACGGCAACGTGGGTGAATAAGCAAATGTGGTGAAGAAAGCTGATGGTGCCAGACTATCAAAAGATACAGCGTCTGGGCTCTTAAAAGCTTGAGAGTCAACAAGCGGCCATCTAGTTCAGAAGCAATAAAGCCCACATGGAAGAGCACACCAGCCTGTGTGATCATGAGGTTCCGAAGGGTTCAGTTATCAGGAATCAAAGAACAAAAAATCATATCATTGGGTGCACACCTCCATGATATGGTCGCTGATGACAAATGGGTGCATAAACAAATGTGGCAAAGAAAGCTGATGGTGCACGGCTATCAAAAGGTATAGCATCTGGGATCTTAAAGGCTTGAAGGTAAACAAGCAGCCATCTAGCTCAGAAGCAACAAAGCCCACATGGAAGATGCACACCAGCCTGTGTCGAAGGGATCAGGTATAAGGCATCATCAGAACAACAACAACAAAAAACTTACCATAGTGAATGAGGAGGGGAGTGCAGAGTGGAGACCCAAAGCCCATTTGTCTGCCACTGGAAATTCCTTGCAGAGGGGTCTAGGGGAAGAGAAGAGCCAGTCAAGGTGTGATGTAGCACTGATGAAAAATACAACTTTCCTCTAGTTGCTAAATGCTTCTTCCCCCCACACCCCCACTATCATGATCCGAATTCTGCCTTGCAAGTCTTGCTAGACCAGAGGATGTACACTGGTGCAGATAGGAACTGGAAATACAGGGAATCCAGGGCAGATGATCCCTTCAGGACCAGTGGTGTGAGTGGCGATACTGGGAGGGTAGAGGGAGAGTGGGTTCGAAAGAGGGAACTGATTACAAGGATCTACATGGGACCTCCTTCCTGGGGGACGGATAACAGAAAAGGGGTGAAGGGAGACATCAGACAGGGCAAGATATGACTATGATAAAATAATAATGTATAAATTATCAAGGGCTCATGAGGAATGGGGAAGCGGGGAGGGAGCGTAAAACATGAGGACCTGATGTCAAGTGGAGAGCAAATTTTGTGAGAATGATGAGGACAATGAATGTGAAGATGTGCTTTACACAATTAATGTATGTATGGATTGTGATAAGAGTTGTATGAGCTCCTAATAAAATGATTAAAAAATAATATGTAGTGAAAGGGACCAGGTATAAGGCATCATGAAAAATATATATGTGTGTGTGTGTGTGTGTGTGTGTGTGTGTGTGTGTGTGTGTGTGTGTGTGTACCATAGTGAATGAAGGGGGAAGTGCAGAGTGGAGACCTGAGGCCCAAATGTTGACCACTGGAGATCCCCTCATAGAGGGGTTTAGGAGAGGAGATGGGTCAGTCAGGGTGCGAGGTAGTACCGATGAAGAACACAGCTTTCCCCCAGATCCTGGATGCTTCCTCCCCCCGACTACCATGATCTGAATTCTACCTTGCAGGACTGGATAGGGCAGAGGTTGTACACTGGTGCATACGGGAGCTGGAGGCACAGGGAATCCAGGGTGGATGATACCTTCAGGACCAGGGGTGTGAGGGGCAATCCTAGGAGAGTGGAGGGTGAGTGGGTTGGAAAGGGGGAGCTGATTACAAGGATCCACATGTGACCTCCTCCCTGGGAGATGGATGGCAGAGAAAGGGGGAAGGGAGACTCCAGATAGGGCAAGATATGACAAAATAACAATCTATAAATTATCAAGGACTCATGAGGGAGGGGGGAGCGGGGAGGGGGGGAAAATGACCTGATGCAAAGGGCTTAAGTGGAGAGCAAATGCTTTGAAAGTGATTAGGGCAAAGAATGTACAGATGTGCTTTATACAATTGATGTATGTATATGTGTGGATTGTGATAAGAGTTGTATGAACCCCTAATAAAATGTAAAAAAAGAAAAGAAAAAAAAAGAAAATGATTAGGGCAAAGAACGTACAGGTGTGCTTTATACAATTGATATATGTATATGTATGGACTGTGATAAGAGTTGTATGAGCCCCTAATAAAATGTTAAAAAAAATATGTAGTATTTTGCTGTGATAGCCCAAGGAGATAATGTCATTTTGTTATAATCATTAATAGCATCCACCCACCCCAACCTGCATTCACTCCAAAATAATGCTCTCTTTTCAATGATTAATTTCTTCTTTACTCATGGTCACCTTTCTGGGACCAAACAAAGAGATATGAAGCAAGAAATAAGGGAGACTCTTCATCCATTCATTCAACAAATATACATGGGCTTTCTACTTTGTTTTAAGTGGTAGTGGCACAGCTAGATATTATATGAGTCTATTTGCTTTTCTCTCAGGGGAACCAGCTCTGAGAACCTGAATTATATGAAAGAGAAGTAGGCGTTAGGATTGGAGGAAGGCTCAGTTACCACCTGAAAATGCAAATCAAAGCCGGGAGGACATGAAGCACTTTCTTGTGAAGATCCAAACCTTCTGTAGCAGGTTTTGCCATTATATTTGTCAATTATATAGAGTCAAGGAGAATAAAAGGAAGACTCTCAACAAGCAGGGCTGACCGAGCAGCTGTCGGAGTGGGCGCAGTCATAACCATGGTTGTGAGGATCGTAGGGACCAGGCACTGTTTGGTTCTGTTGGACATCAGGTCTCCATGAGTTTGACCTGGCTCAACAGAACCTAACAACCACAGCCGAGTATTGAATTATTAAGGCACTAATTCTACAACAATGTGATCTCTTTTGCAGATGATAAATATTATATACTATGTGGTGGTGGTGAATTACCATCAGTTCCAACTCCCAGCCACCACTGCACAACGGAATGCAGAATGGTTTCTTTCAATTCAATTTCCAAGTGTTTTTGCTGTCCTATAGAAATCGAATTGATGTTTTATATATTGATCATGTAGCCTGTCACCTTGCTAAATATCCTTTAGTGGTAATATGATATTTTATACATATAGCAGAGCTTTCTAAGTGTAAGCAAACATGTTATTTGCAAATAAAAGCGGTTTTACATATTCTTTATCACTATTACTTCCATTATATTTGTCCTTTTGGAAATGTACTGTACATATCATCTATTATTGGTTAGTAGTGATAATAGCAGATGCCTTGGCCTGGTCATAAGGGAAAGTATTCAATCTAAACAAGAATAAGATTAGCTGTGCATTTTCGATGAATACCTTTGATCGATAAAAGGAATTGTCATCTATGTACAGCTGACTGAGGAACTCAGGTGGTATTGTTAAGTAAGCTAACTGCAAGGTTGGTGATTCAAATCCGGGAAAGAAGATGAGCCTGTTCCTTTAAGGATTTACAAAGTCTCAGTAACCCTATATAAACAGAGTCAGACTTGACTAGATGGCAGGAGGTGGGGAGTGGTGTTTGTTTCGTGTTTATAGCTGGCTGAGAGTTTCTGTCATAAAAGGGTGATTGCATGGTTGTTGGTTTTTTTTTAAAGCAAATATATATTTATACACATCATTAACATTTTCAGAAGGTTCATTCTTCTCTTATATCATTTTCTTTTATCCCAATGAACTCCTTGCAGTATTTCTTATAGGCAGGTCTAATAGAAACCAATTCTTTTAGCCTTTGTTTACCTGAAAATATGTCTATTTCTTCACTTTTGAAACGTTTCCTTCAGCGAGCTTTACACTATTAGCACTTACATCATCTATTTATATTTCACATATGAATGTGCACATAGGTTGTAGAATTCATGGGGTCAGAAACTCCGGCTTGTTTATTTCGGCTCGTTGCTTCCCCTGAAATGGTGCCTGGCACACTGTGTGCAGAGAGCTAGAAAGCCAGAAGAGAAGGAAGAGAAAGCTAAGGAATGAAATGGAATGGATTGGCATTGCTGCTTATGGCCTCTATGAAAATGTATGAATTTGACAGTGTTTCTTAAAACATTACTTGGATTCATCTGGCGCTTGACTGGCACAAATTTGTTTGCTTTTAACAGAAATAAAAAAATATCTGGCAAGGAGGAGTAAAGCAAAATGCCAAATTTCAAAGAGGTCTTCAAAAATGTATCAAGCTTTTAAAAAAACAATACCAACTTAATGTGAATATTCAGTTGAAATATCTCCAAAAACACCAAATCCACCGCCATTGAGTTACTTCTGGCTCACAGTAACTCTATATACGATTCCCAAGGCGGTGTCTCTTCATGGGACCTGACAGCCTTCTTTTCACCTGAGGACCTTTGGTGAGTTTGATCTGTGAACTGTGCTGTCCAACACCTTGTCCACACTACCACCAAGGCTCTTTATGATACAGAGTCACCATTTTAAAATACTTTAGCTGTTTATTATTGGAAAGACATGCAGCGGAGTATATATCAATACAATTTTTATATGTGCAATTCAGTGACATGGA